>NW_026415702.1:0-634 GCF_001194135.2 Octopus bimaculoides | reverse complement strand
GTGTGTGTGTATATACATATATACATAAACATATATGCATACATTCATGTAAATACATATATATCATACATAAATTAATGTAGCTCCTTCTTAATAAAAATATAAACAGCCGGTGGACTGGTGGGTAAAGGTGAGTGTAGATGAACTGGGTGAGTAGGACATTCTGAACTGTCTTGTCTGGGGTTCAAACCTGGTCAGGATGAGGGAAGAAGGCAAGAGTATTTTTTTTTTTTTTTCGTTTATACAAAAATATTAACAAATATATTTCTGAATAGAGATTGAAACCTCTACCTTCATACAAGGTTGTTAGTTAAATTACTAACACCTTTAACCATTAGGCCATCAAACCAACGCCTGAAAAACAGATTAAAAATGAAATATTTAAATCAATTTTTATTATTGATTGACACTATTATAGATTTAAGTACCTCATTTTTGACAGCAATTATTGGAGGGACCCGGTAGACTAGTAGGTAAAGGTGAGAGAAGACAAACTGGGTAGGGTGACATTCTTAAATATACCTGTTCTGGGTTCAAGCCTGGTCAGGATAGGGAAGAAGGTAAGAGCCTTATTTTTTTTTATATATATATATATATTTACTTATATAAATAAGTAAATATATAAATATGTATT
>NW_026415701.1:0-1121 GCF_001194135.2 Octopus bimaculoides | reverse complement strand
GTATGTATGTATGTATGTACGTATGTATGTATGTATGTATGTATGTATTCGTTACGACATCAATGTAAATATATGCCTTTAGGGACAATTCGCTTATCAAACACTCAGCCAAGATCGAAAACCTTCAGCCAAAGCATCCATTTAAATATTTATAAAACACAAATATTCAATAACATGTAGTGGCATAAAATAAAATAAGGAAAGTAATGGCATACTATAACGCAATAAATTATAAAAAGAAAAGAGAAACAAAATAGAAATCAATAAACAGATAGAAAGAAACCCTCACGTAATTTGAAAGATTTTTCTCCCACGAAGATATAAAAGCTAATGAGCATTAAAATGTAGCATTAAATGTGTTATTATATGAAATATAACATTAAAATGTGAAAAGCGTCATGGCGTTGTGAATATATGAACGGTTCTTTTTAAAAGATTCGAAACAACCCTTGCTAGCTTTACATTTTACATCCACAGGCCTTGAATCACAACCTATATCGGTTGCTAGGAGCATTTCTCTTAAGCTTCTCGTAAAAAGACTTAGCTTCTCCACAAACGTATGCTTCACTCAGTGAATCGACTGTGTATTAATTCTCTTTAAACCACACTAATAGGAAGTTTTCTATCGCAATGCGATGCAAGAGCATTATCAAGTCAGCTTAGGTGTGGCGAGCTAGCAGAATCGTTACTGCGTCGGACAAAATGCTATGCAGCATTTCCTCTTGTTTAACGTTCTGCGTTGAAATTTCGCCGAGGTTGACTTTGCCTTCCATCCTCTTGTGGTGAATAAGATAAATTCCAGTTGAACATTGGAGTCGCTGCAATCGACTAGGCCCACCCAACAAAACCTCAGGCCTTGTTTTCTATATTTAAAACGATTACTATCATTATTGAGTGAAAGAGCAACACATGCCATCAAAGTGACACTGGGGTAAAATATATGAAGCCCAATATACCCATCATGACTACCCGTCTGATAAGGGTACACCAGGCACATGCATCACAACCATATGTGTGTGATATGGTGATCCTATATTAAGATAAACAGCGCATGAACTTGCAGGTGAGATGCAGAATTTTCTTCAGGTCGAGTAGCCCATCCCGCTCAAAAGGTCCCTGAA
>NW_026415700.1:0-350 GCF_001194135.2 Octopus bimaculoides | reverse complement strand
TTGGAAAAATAAGGATGCATGAGAATTGAGTTGTGTTAGGTTTTAAAAAAGGGTTAAAACAGCTTCCTCTAAGTGGCTTACTCTATAATACGTGTGTCTGAAAAATTTGACAACGAAAGCGCTTACACACAGAATACAAAAATTTCCTTCTAAAAGGATCGTGCCATTCTGTTTTTTTTCTAAAATATTCTAAATACTAAATAATTTTCAGGAGAATCTTTCCACAAATATTGTGAATGAATCAAGTATTTTTTGTATAAATTTACACGCACGCACATACAGACACACACAAACAAAGAAACAAACACATACAAACACACGTACACACACACATATATATATATAGACAT
>NW_026415699.1:1551-1854 GCF_001194135.2 Octopus bimaculoides | reverse complement strand
TATTATTTAGTATATTATATTACATGTACACATAGAAGGGCTTACTTATATAAAGACACGCACACTAACACACATACCATACACACATATACTTGTACAGAGAGAAATAATATATATGAGTGGTAGATTATTTATGTTGATGGAATATAGATTAGTGGGTGGCTAAAGAGTTAGTATGACTTGTAAGACAAAAATATTTGCAAGGTTACACAAAATTCCAAGACATTTGTTATGTGAAGTGAATAAATAACATATGCTCATATTAACGAAGGTAGAAGGTCTCGGAGGGTGGGCGTCGGGTGA
>NW_026415699.1:0-727 GCF_001194135.2 Octopus bimaculoides | reverse complement strand
AAATTAACGTGCAAGTGGCTGAGCACTCCACAGACACGTGTACCCTTAACGTAATTCTCGGGGATATTCAGCATGACACAGTGTGACAAGGCTGACTCTTTGAATTACAGGCACAACAGAAACAGGAAGTAATAGTGAGATAAAGTTGTGGTGAAAGAGTACAGCGGGGTTCGCCACCATCCCCTGCCGGAGCCTCGTGAAGCTTTTAGGTGTTTTCGCTCAATAAACACTCACAACGCTCGGTCTGAGAATCGAAACCGCGATCTTATGACCGCGTGTCCGCTGCTCTAACCACTGGGTCATTGCGCCTCCACTATTGGCGAACGATATAACCAAAGGCAAATAAAGAGTGCTCTTCTAAAGGAAGTACAGAAAATCCATTGTTACTTGCGCCATCATGAAAGCAGTTAATTTTTCAATTGGAAGCACGTATAAAAAGGACGTTATTGTCCATAAATGCCACATGAAATACAAACTAATCGATAAATGCATTCCAGTAAAATTTTTTAAGAATAATATTTATAAACAATGTATAAGTGCGATAAGCTGACGGAAATGTGAACTTTCAGTATTTAGTATTATAGATGAAATGTTCTCATTCCCCACCAGGGTGAATTTTAGTCTTTCATCTTATTAAATACCATTAACGTAATGAGATTGATTTTATTTGCTGTGCACCTCTTCTACATATATATGTAAGATATTAGTGTAGATGCGTGCATTTATA
>NW_026415698.1:0-283 GCF_001194135.2 Octopus bimaculoides | reverse complement strand
TGAACAGAAAGAAAAAGATGTAAAGAGGAGTTTAAGATTTATACTATTAAAATTTTGTATATCTAAAACAAAATTATGTATGCAATTGAAAGTTACATTAACATTATTCCTAACAAAAATATAATTATTTTTATATTTTATTTCAGTCATTGGAGTGTGACTATGCTGGAATAAAGTCTTGAAGGGTTTTGTTGAGCACAAATTAGCTCCAGTACACAGCTTTTTAAGGCTGGTACCTATTCTATCAGTCTTGTTTGCCAATCAAGCAGTGGTTGTGACAAAT
>NW_026415697.1:0-205 GCF_001194135.2 Octopus bimaculoides | reverse complement strand
TATATATATATATATATATATATACTGAGGGTGATAAATTGAATATTAATCTAAGTAACATCAATTTAAAACCAGTGGCCTTGCATATAAAAAAATCTGAAAATTCAGGAAAAGTATATATATATTTATATATATATATATATATACACATACAGATATGGCATTAGGAAGGGCATCCAGCTGTAGAAACTCTGCCAAATTTAGA
>NW_026415696.1:11012-13346 GCF_001194135.2 Octopus bimaculoides | reverse complement strand
ATACATACATAAATATATGTTTCATAACGGAGTAAATAATTCACGAAACAATAATTTACGAAGATATCATTGCCCCTGTTATTATCTAATGTAACAATTTAACAATGATAATAATAGAATCAATAATATGGGCGATTGTAGACCTCAAAGAAAAGAAAAACATGAAATAGCTGAAGGATTAAAATTAATCAAAGGACACACTATGTATGTCTCATAAGAAATTTTCTCTCCCTGTGTACCTTTTTTTATGTGCAGTGTCCTTTCTTTCTGGGACAAGGTTGCAGCATATGGCTCGCATTATGGATATGAATTCTTTGAATTTCATGTCGGTGTCAGGTATATAGAGACATTGGGACCAATCCTGTTTGACGATCTTTTTCTCTCTTGATTTCCAGTTTGCTTTATGGATGTTCAGACTGGATAGATACAAAGTTAGTTGCTTTTATGTTGTAATACGAGACTAGCGTCGATGTCACTTTCATGGTATTGATGAGATCCATATTGTTTGTGAAGTAAAGACTATGTATATTGTTTACCCTAGTTGGTTGTTTCATGTATAATTTATTCATGAGTTTGAGTAGTGATTCTACCTGACTTTGCTCACATCGTGTAATTCCTGAGAGAAAAAGGCCCTCAGACCATCCTACATTGGGCAGGTTGATGTCTCTCTTCAACTGGTGCATTGATATGTTGTTCTAGTTTGGTTAAAATTTCTATTCTTGCAGAGTAGTCCTCGAATAGGCCCATTTTTGGAGCATCTGGTGGGCGATAAGTAGTACATATAACTATATAGAGTTGTGCAATCTGCGTGTAAAACAACGAGTTTGAGTGCGACAAAAGGATTGGGGCGTGAGGTCTTCACGGATAACCATTTCAACTTCACCATGACTCCTGTCTTTTCTGACACTTCGCAACACAACATATTTTGGTATCTGTATTTCTACATCTACTATGTCGGGTTTTAAGTGTGCTTCGGTGCGTGCTATGTATAAGTCTTGATTGCATGCAAAAATGACTCCAAAGAAGGGATTTCTGGTTCTGTTACTGAATTGTAATACTCCTCTGATGTTCATAAAAATATTGATGCGCCATCTGTGATGATGCCAGTTGTGGATACCCTGAATCCATTGGCTGTGGTAGTCTTGTATGTTGGTGGGGATGGTTCTCACCCTGGAATTGTTGTAGCCAGGTCAGCTGCTGCACAATCATTTGTACTTTGCATAAAAAAGATTGTTGCTTAGCTGTAGCCCTTATGAGAGCTTCTAGATAGGGCTAGCTGTTAGAGGTAATGCGCACCACACCAGCAAATTTTTGTTTCGATATAGGTGATGCATGACTTTTTCCTCTTTGAAGTCTCTGTCTTTTAGGGGCTTTCTTTTTAGGGAAGTTTATGTTCTACCTGTATAATGGTTTGGGATATAGGAAGCGACAGTTTGTACCATCATCTCAATGCCAGCAGACACTGCGATGAAGTAATTTACACATTTGTGTACACACCCTAAATATTTGTACCATCGCGTCTCACTCCTTGGTTTTCTTAGTTGTTTTTCTTCAAGGCTCCCTTTTGTTTGTTTTCCTCCTTTTATTCGTGTTATCATCAGAGGTTTCTATAAACTGTTTTTCTTCATTTACTGTTCCTTTTATCTTTTTTTTTACACTTTTTCCTTTTGTAGACCTTTCCTCTCCTTAGTTATACCCATTGGTGAAGGTAGGCTCATTTTTGCTGTGTCTCCTTCTTCAGCAGGTCTCTCATTCATGGATTCATCTGTATTCCGATGTGAATAAGTAGATCCGATCCAGGGGAATATGTCACACATATTAGTATTTCCATCCTTGTCACCTGTTTGCATTTCTTTTACATAAATTCTTTTACATTATTTGCATTAGACGGATATTTCTCCTCATCTTGTTTGTTGCTAACACATCGTTTCGGCTGATATACCCTTCAGCCTTCATCAGGTGTCTTTGGGTAATTTTGAACCTCTGTTCTCATTCCTAAGGTACTTTTCGATGCTATTATTATTATTATTATTATTATTATTATTATTATTATTATTATTATTATTATTATTATTATTATTATTATTCAGTAGTTTTATTTTTATAACGTGCTTTCACTTCACTACCGAGCGCAGCTCTGTGTGCCTTCGGTATGTGCTGTGGTTTGCTGTGATGCTCTTATGGTTACTGTATTGAAAGTGTTTTGCGTAGGATGTGTGCAGTGCCCAGTAGTGCAATTTTCTGTATGTTATATATATTTGTAAGTCCTGGTGTTTTTGTTATGTATTTGTCTGAATATTTTTTTATTATACCTAAGGCACATACTATGATAGG
>NW_026415696.1:7840-8819 GCF_001194135.2 Octopus bimaculoides | reverse complement strand
ACTGAGGCCTTTCTTCTTTCTGCGGCTGTCTTCAGTTATGGCTTTATTGATCATTAATTGATCTCTACAACCGTATGAGCCCTTGCAGCATCCCTTCTGATCTTCTGGAAACAGGTTGTTATTTTCCAGGTGATTACTCAATCTCTGCGATATTATTGCAGTAAAGGCTTTGTAGATCGTAGGGAGACAGGTTATAGGTCTGTCGTTTTGTGGTTTCTCCGTTTCCGTGGATTTGGAAATTAAGATGGTTTTCCCTTTCGTGAGCTATTCAGGCATTGTCTCTGGCTCTGCTAGTATGTTGTTAAAGTTTTCAGCCAGCTTTATGTGCATACTTGTCAAGTATTTTAACCAGAAGTTGGGGATCTTGTCGTTCCCAGGTGCCTTCCAGTTGCTTAGTCTTTGCAGTGCCTGGGTAATCTCTTCAGTTGTTAAAGGGGTCTAGAGTTGCTCAGGGGCTCAGTTCGTTGTTTTAATGGTTATTTTCTGGGGTTGTTGCTTCACCGACCATACTTGTTTCAAGAATTCTGCCACTTCTTCTGCTGTTGGTGCTGCAGTAATGTCTATTTTATTTTTACCCAGTTCTTGGTAGAATTTTTGGGGGTTGGATTTGAACTGTTTGTTTTGTTCAAAGAAACGTTGGCGTTTCTCATACCGGCGGATCCTTATTATTATTATTATTATTATTATTGACCTCCTCCCGAAAAATAACGAAACCAAAGACCCAAAAAACTACCGGCCTATAACATGTTTGTCTACTACCTATAAGATTTTGACATCTATTCTAGTGGAGAAAACATATACGTTTATGGAAGAGAATAATCTCTTTCCCACTGAAAAAAAACAAGGATGCAGACGAGGCTCATACGGATGCAAAGATCAGCTCTTAATTAATCGCATGATCCTTGAGAACTGCCATAACAAGCGCAGAAATCTCAGCTCTTCATGGATTGATTATAAAAAAGCCTTTGACAGCATACCA
>NW_026415696.1:4924-5787 GCF_001194135.2 Octopus bimaculoides | reverse complement strand
ACTATGCCGCGCACAACATTGAAGACTAGGATTTTCGTGCCTCCTTCGATGGCCAGAGGTGGATTATTATTATTATTATTATTATTATTATTATTATTATTATTATTATTATTATTATTGTTATTATTATTATTATTGAACATTTGTTAGTTTCAGGCAAATTTCTACTGCATCACTTGCTACACCTCCGTGTTGCTGGGGTGTGTGGAACATTGCCTTTTCTTTTTAGTTGTTGAGAGCGTGCAAACCCATCCTTATATTGTAGTGTGTCAGTTTCTTTTTCCATGAGTTGTGGCGATGTCTCTTGTTGCATTAGTGTTTGTACTGTGTTGCATGTATAATGCTTTGGGTAAATTTGGCCTGCAGGCAGTAGTTTATTTCATCGGATATTTGCTTTACAGGAATATTAGCTTATATGATAATGGACGTAGGGTTGATTATGGAATGTTTATTATTTTGATATTTTTAATAATATCTTTCTATCTTAATATAATACGTATTTTATATACATTCACTTGTTATTTATTGTTGGTTGATATATACATTCTTTTATTATTATTATTGTTATATTTTGACCTGAAGATTAGGTATATGTTTGAATAGAATTGATTTTCGATAGATTCAATCGATTTTAATCGATTTAAATTTTTTCTCTATTTGAAAATTGGTTATGAAACACGTGTAGTCGTTTTATTATATTCATCTTATGATATTTACTTTGTATTATATTATACTTTTTTATTGTGCTTTTACGTATTAATTTTTCTATATGTGACAGTGGATTTTCATCGATGAGTTCATGAACCTTGGTTCCTTTCCCTAAAACTATATATATATATATATATATATATATATATATATAT
>NW_026415696.1:3017-4902 GCF_001194135.2 Octopus bimaculoides | reverse complement strand
TGTGTGTGTGTGTGTGTGTGTGTGTGTGTGTGTGTGTGTGTGTGTGTGTGTGTGTGTGTGTAAGTGTACATACATATATATATATACATATGTACATATAGATATATACATGTATGTATAAATATGTATATATTATATATAAAAGTGTACATTTACACATATACATATGTATGTGTGTGTGTTAGCTTAAAAGCCGCACTACGTGCTGACCTTTAGGTTACCTCCTGCTGAGAGTTAATTGGGCCTGCAGCCCTAACTTTAGAAGAGCCAGATAGCATAACTGTAATGCGTCTACAATGACTATATGCCTCGGTGGTGTTTGATAAGGGGTTAAGGACGGATGCGAATTAATTCTGTAATGTAATCATTCTGTTGTTCAAGTTCCAATTAGAATACCATCATTTGGCCAGTTTATCCCAAAGTACTTATATTTATTCATATACCTAAATATTTACTTATTAGGTGATATCTATGAAGATTGATCACTGGCATTTACTGGCATTTAATAAAGGTGTACTGGGGCGATAGAACATGCTGACTATATATTAATTATAATCTATGTGGTATATGTTCTATAGCCTCAGTGTTCCTCTAGTTAGTATCAAGTATCAGTCTTTATTGATACCACCTAATAAATAAAAATTTAGGTGTAAATGATTGAATTATTAAACAATTTCTATATGCCTTTTCTATTGATGATAATAAGGTATATATGCTTTATCATGGCTATGGTGTTCTACCCTACCTAATGATATCATTATTAGGATAGCCTTTATGAAATTAAACCTAATTTTTGTACCCCTAGATATTTATATTAGCGTATACATAACAGCACCAGTAGTTTCACAACTTATAATATACCTCTTAGATTATAGTTAATATATAGTTACCATCTAATAAGTAAATATTTAAGTATGTGAATAAATATTAAACTAATTCTATGTAAATTTTTTTCTCCCCCTATTGTTGTAGATTTTGGTATATACTCAAGAGTATTTAAAATTTTATCCTTTTGGTTATAATATTCTTAATATTTTTCTTGATAATCCTAAATTTTATTTTTATAAAATATAAGAATATCGTTTCAGTCATTCAACTATAGTATCTCATGAGAAAAGTTCCCCTATATTATCATCATTGGCGTTATTAGAGTCTTGCTCCTTTAACTGGTCACAAACATCTTGATTTAAGATCTTCCTTTACGAAACCTCATTATAGACAGTTACTTTATACTACTTCAAATTAATCTTGACAAGCTTTATAACTATACCCACTATGATTCTGTCAACTCCCTCAGGCCTTTCCTAATAGACTATGCTCTTTGGTCTTAGATATTGATATATAAAGATTTGATAAACAAGACTATAGATTAAAACCGACCTCAAAATCAGTGACAAGCTAGATCTCTAACAAGTTTTTTCCTGATGTCTTAGTAGCTTCTAAGTTGAAGTAAATACAGCATGGACTTTGTCTGTCTTCTTACCCTCTTAGAGGATTATGCAAAATTATACAAATGTACCCGACTGATTAAATTAATTCTATTTATTTATGCAACTGAGGAGAACTCTGAATTTCAATTGGTGTAATGATTGCATTGTTCAATTCAATGGAGTCGCTTTAAACGATCGTACTGCATCACCTCTGGATATCCTTTTGCTGAGTGTGATATATATATATATGATTGACCGTTGACTGAACACTATTCAATTTTTTTTCTCCGTGTTTTTCTCCTTGTCTCCGTATTCTTTCTGTTGAAGAGCGTAGCTCGAAACGTCAAAGACTTTCCGTATTCCCGAGCGTCATACTAATATATACTTTTGTTATTTACACCACCTGTCCTCGTCTGTTGTTATTTTTTGTATATTCTCCCATATATATATATATA
>NW_026415696.1:0-2160 GCF_001194135.2 Octopus bimaculoides | reverse complement strand
AATAAATTGGAATTAATTAGGATTTTATTATATTTTAAGTATGGGAATACCGGATGTTGACCGGTTTCACGATAGAGCTTCAAATGTGTAGAGTGTAAGTCTTTTTCGATTGTTTATACTCTGACCATCTATATTTATATATAAAGTAGAGGATGTGTGTGTGTGCGTCCTTCTGTTAGCGTGTGTGCATGTGTGTATGTGTGTGTGTGTGTGCGTCCGTTTGTTAGCGTGTGTGTGTATGTGTGTGTGTGTGTGTGCGTCCGTTTGTTAGCGTGTGTGTGTGTGTGTGTGTGTAAACCAGCAGAACATCTGAGGTGCGCAACTGATTTTCTCGAACCTGGGAACATAGATTACTTATGTTCCAGAGATAGTTTTAGATTCCTAATTTTTTTCAGAAAACCCCTTCATAGAGTACGTACGACTGTCCGCATGGTCCACGCGTTGCTTCACTTAGAACTAGAAAAAACAGCTACTGAAATGATATAAATAGGCTGTATTAAATGTGGATGAGCCGATGTAAACTTCAGACTGCATTGTCTAAGTGGTAGCAAAAATATCCTGTTCCCGTAGTATCGTATGTAGCAATTTGTTGGAATAAAAACCGTTTAAAACGCACTATATTTATTATGAAAAATATGATAAAATACGTTAACTCCTGAGCAACTATTCAGCTATTTTCTTTTAGCTTCAGTATCAAAGTCATCTTTCTAAGCATAGACGAAGCCCATACAAATATCTTTCAGCTATTGATTTCAAACCGAACTATCGCATTTACATTAACCTGCTAACTTATGGTGTCTAATTTCCAACCACGTTAGTTAGAGATCGTGTTGTTTATGTGACCTTTCGTACCCAGACGTTGCATGCAAAATTGTTTCTGTTTCGGAGTTAAGTTGTTTACGCGGAAGAGTGCATGTTTAAGTCACGACTAATGATACCAAACCGAAATATCGCATGACAGTATTGTTTTCAAGCGCTTCCTTACCAATCTCCACGCCTTACTACGACATTTCTTTCATGTAGATTTCTCTCATGGGGTGCGGTTGAGCGCATCCACAGGCTTAATCTATCACATAAATGTATATCCTATGTCAGTTGTCAGTTAACAATTCAACGTAGTAGCGGCAATGCCGACAGCCGCAAAGGTAAGTATATACACTGAGAGAATTTTGATGCGTTCAAAATCACATACCCCACCACCAACTTTTCTATAACAAGGTTAGGGCCTGGAATCTTCCAAACACACGCGTGACATGTCACGTAGAAGAATTAGCCCTTCATTTACTGCACAAATGTTTTGTCGTCAATGATGCACTTCCCTGTATGGCATGTTTCCACTTAACTGTACCATATGTACAAACTATGCATTTAAATCCCGAGCAACACTGGGTATAACTGTTAGTTGTTATAAAAAGTTTGTTTTTAAAGTAGGAATGTGGCTCAGAACTCTATTAGTTAAGGTACTATTTGATTGGGCAAGGCTCATATATTACCTTCACGTGGAAGCTGCGCGAGAAGTTTGCATCAACGATAATGTTATTTAAACAAATTCTTCATTATTTTAAAAGTTAACTGAATCAAAGACAGTGTGTTTAAGAAGAAACATGGTAACATAAGAGTTTTTTTTTTAAATGGCATACTTTAGATAGGTCGTATCTTTCATGATGTCATAGGTAAGGATGAAGTTTGGATGGCGGTCCTTTCAAACATTCGTGTAAGCTTTCACAGTCTGAAGGTAATCAATTCTGTATTGCTTAATCATACCGATTACGTTGAGGCTTACCAGGAACAAATTCGTTGAGATGTTTCCGCACTATTTTTAGGAATCCAGTTATAATAGCATGGTATTATGACCGGTAGAGCGACATTTCCGCTCTACCGGTCACTCTTTGCAACACTTGTCCCTGTTCGGATTGTACTTGTACAGGGGCCATCCGGACTCCTGTCTGCGCCGTGAACAGGGATTAATCTTCTCCCTTCGCTCCTTTGCGCCACATGGATTCAACTCTCCTTCCCTCTTCATCTACCTCCTCCCCCTCACACCTACTTCCTCCCAGCTACCTCTCCTGTCTTACTCCGACTCCTACTTCTTCTCTTCACTCCTACTCGCCTTCTCTGTTCTCTTCACTCCTACCCACCTTCTCCTTTCTCCATCATCGT
>NW_026415695.1:0-272 GCF_001194135.2 Octopus bimaculoides | reverse complement strand
TTATTTATATGTAATTCTTATTCACACATCGTACCTTTTTTTATTTTTTATATGTATATATATATATATGCATATTTTTACTTTTATATATATATATTTATTGCATATCTTTTGGTGTTCGGCGAAGCACGACGTTTGTTTCTTGGTTCGGCCGTTGTCCATGCAACATCTATATTCCTCCCTGTGCCTGTGATAACTTGTATATTTGCCGTAAGGCTTTACTTCCACACACGCCAGCTTAATATAATTCGTCCTTAGTCGAAAGACACCTG
>NW_026415694.1:0-271 GCF_001194135.2 Octopus bimaculoides | reverse complement strand
ATAGATAGATAGATAGATAGATAGATAGATAGATAGATAGAGGCAGATTCATAGGTTGTAAGAGGGGAAGTTACAAGGATATGCGTATATATGTATCAGTGTTACGTAAATAAACTTTTCGAATATATTTCAGATATAACGGTTAGATTTTTTTTATATGATTTGTAAAGTTACCACATTAAACAATATTATAAATGTAAAGTATATGCGGTAAAAGAATATTGTATTCTAATTATCTTGGCATATCGAAAAATCTCAGCAATAAATAAAT
>NW_026415693.1:0-526 GCF_001194135.2 Octopus bimaculoides | reverse complement strand
AATTCTGCATGCTTTCGTATTTTCATGGTTTTCACTACATCTGCAAAAGATTTAAGAAGACTTTAAGAGATAATACGCGAACAAAAACGTTGGTAACTACTCCTTTAAACAATGTATTATTGTCTGTAGAGGCTTTTTGCAAGTATCTATGCTGTTGGTAAAATCTTCTATTAACTTTTCCGTATGTCTATAATATACTAATGACTTATCCATTATGAAGTAAAATATTAGATACCGTAATGAATATTACTCTTGGTAGCTATAACTGGAAGTAATAAAATCCCGTGACATCCATAAAAGCTGAACAGAATAATAGTACGGCAATCTGCAACTATTGGTTTCATAATGTAGTAAGTTTCATTTAGTCTGAAAGCCATGACAAATTTATATTAACCTTTGTAACCCTGAAAACAAGATAGCTATGTTGTTATACAGAAACGTAATTTAGACTATCATTATAATTCTGAATGTTAATTATCGCCAGAGTTTCAGAAGTGTTTTTAAAAGATAAAATGATTCGGCCAGA
>NW_026415692.1:0-231 GCF_001194135.2 Octopus bimaculoides | reverse complement strand
GCTTCATGACTTTCTGAAGGATAGAAGTCAGGTGGTAGTAGCCAATGGGGTCACCTCCAATGACACACAAATAGTGAGCAGTGTTCCGCAATGCACTGTTTTGGGACCACTACTGTTCATAATGGCCCTCTCAGACATGCCCTCAGTCACACAGAGAGCCACAGTCACAAGTTATGCAGACGACACAAAAGTCTCACAGGTAATACAGAACCCTGAAGACACTATGCACCT
>NW_026415691.1:0-454 GCF_001194135.2 Octopus bimaculoides | reverse complement strand
AATATAAATGGAATGTACTTTTCTTTTCTCAATTTCTCTTAATTTTTAACGCAAATTCGAAGTAAGGGCTTCCAGAAGGAACTATTTGAATCGCTTAAGAATTTGATGTTTATACTTAATGTCGGATGAGAGTTCAAAATTCAAAAATTCAGGGGTAAATAAGGTAGATCAATAGGTAGATAAATTAAATATATACATATTCGTCTAAATTCAGGTAAAGGGTATCATCATTTTTGTAATCCAACGATTACTGGAGTTGCTGAGTTCATCGGAAGCCGACTTTTATGATTTCTGAGGACATAGATGAATGCTTGGGTCAAGCAACTGTATACCTACTTTTACCCACCCCTGTACTACTACTGCTGCTGCTGCTACTGATACTACTACTACTACTACTACTACTTCTATTTGGTGACACGGTTCAGTATACGAAATCAAATATTAGAAACATTAA
>NW_026415690.1:0-431 GCF_001194135.2 Octopus bimaculoides | reverse complement strand
TACATACATACATACATACATACATACATACATACACACATATACACGACTGTCACTAGCAGTCGAATATGATTTGATTGTGCGTACCATACTTCCGTTGTTTTAGGTTCCCAGACAGCAATTCGGCAGTGGTTTCGACTTCAAACGAGACTTTTTCATCGAATTTGCTTTGTAGACGAAATAGTAGATCTAATTATCCAGCAAGAGTGGATTTTCTTCATCTTCTCTATTTGAATGCTTGACCCTTATTTTAGTTTATTGTGTCCCAGAAAGATTACATTAATTCAAAATTCAAGCAATAAGACTATATATTCCCTTGTTGTTATCAGATATTTCAAATTATGTACATTATTTCATAATCTATATGAAGTCCATGAAATTTCTTTCTCTCTATCTCTCTGTCTCTCTCTCTCTCTCTCTCTCTCTCTCTC
>NW_026415689.1:0-273 GCF_001194135.2 Octopus bimaculoides | reverse complement strand
CGCTGGCTCTCCAGACCTCAGTCAAACCGTCCAACCCATGCCAGCATGGAGAACGGACGTTAATCGATGATGATGATGATGATAATGATGATGTGCGTGTATATGTATAATATATGTATAAATGCATGTATATGGTTGTGTGGAGTGTGTATGTAATATTTATACGATATGTATATATATATTTATTTTAAGGCATATATATATATACACATACATATATGCATACATACACACACACATATAAGTATATAATGTATATATATATATATATAT
>NW_026415688.1:0-1011 GCF_001194135.2 Octopus bimaculoides | reverse complement strand
GACACATGTAAACACACACACACAGAAAGGAACAGGAGAGAGAGAGAGAGAGTGAAATAGCACCCCCCACCAATTGGGGGCGTTTTGTAGGGATGCATCTTACCATTTCTGATCGATCGGTCTCGTTGGTCAAGAAGCTGGACCCGAGATGCTGAAATAGTTACGTTTGCTGGAAAGATAAAGAAAAAATAGGAAGTTAGTGTTAGCCTTGTATAATAATTTCACTGACATTTACAGTGTTAGATAAGAATATGGAATTTACCCCAGTATATCACTGCTACTAACGTTTCTGCCAGCTCGCTGCCTTACAATGTAAACATTCATTTTAGAAATATATTCTTTATTCTTATTGCTTAAGCCTTATTTACTGACATTAAATTTCATAATATTTTACCCCATAACTGATTTTCTACTAATTTTTGTCCAATGCGACAAATGATTCTGAATTCCCCAGGCATTTTTCTATCATTTAAGCCTAAGAAATGTATGCCTTTAATTTAAAATTTTACAAATTTATGTTAATTGAAGATGAATATCTGCCTTACTGCCCCCCTTGAGGTTGCAGATATTTTGATGTAACTTTTTTTCTACTGAACCAAATCTCAAACTATTTCTGCCAAAGTGTAGCTGAGGAATTCTCATCTTTAAAACTGTTAACAGTTTGCAATTTGGTTGAGAACTGAATTAGTGGGGAAGCTTGAAAGCTGCTGTGATTGACGAAATGGTGAACTTAAGAATATATTCAATCACGGTAGTGGCTGAATGATTCCATTGACATCTCGGCTGTTTTATAGCAATATTAAATCTACCCCAGAATATCACTGCTACTTTATTTTATCAACCCCACAACAATGAAAGGTAAAGTTAGTGTTAGTCTTCTATTATAATTCCATTGGCATCTTGGATGTTTTACAGGAATATTAAATCTACCCCAGTATAGCACTGCTACTTTATTTTATCAACCCCACAACAATGAAAGGTAAAGCTGACTTCAGCAGGATTTGAGCTCAG
>NW_026415687.1:0-1456 GCF_001194135.2 Octopus bimaculoides | reverse complement strand
ATATTTCTCTCTGTTTGCTCACTCGCCTATTTTCTTGTTGGCCGCTTCGATCGATTACTTTTCTCCCTCCCTCAATGATGTATGAAGACATGGCGTTTCTACCTTTACCATTCCTCAATTAGCTTCTTTATTTATATTCCCTTGATTATTTAAGAGTTTGTCTGAGTTTTTTTTTCTTTTATTTTTCACTCACGAAAATTTATTGTCCCTGAAGAGTACAATGATTTATACCCCTTTACCATTATACCTCCATTTCCTGCGTTCCTTTTCTCAATTCGATTCCGTTTGATTACTCCCTAATTGTCTTTATAGTCTCGTCATTTTTTATCAATTTGTTTTTCTACCGCTTTGTTTTTTAACCTTTAAGGTGATTATTTCGTTTTCAATTTTTTTGTTTTCCGTTTCTTTTGTAATATATTTTAAACGAACGCAATACTTAATACATATTTTTCTTTTCACTGGTGTAATGGTAGCTTTGGACTTCTCGTTTTTCCTCCTCCAATTTTTCGTAGGTTGTTAATACATTTTCGTTTACTCCAGCTTTCTAAGATAGGAATTTTCGATCTCTGCTAAGCAATTATTTCCTGGCCGCACATAAATGTAACAAGCACTTCGACGGGAAGGACGTTAAGATGATCTATAACTGCTTGTATAATATCATTTCCAAGCCATCACATCAACATCTGAGACGTTTACCTAACCACCATGTACCCGAACAACTAGCTTACAACAACAGAACTTCCTAAAATTGGATCCAGGAAAAGTAAATAGAAGATTTAGATCTCCGGAAATTTGTGCGTATATGAAAGCGGTGTCCCAGCATGGTTTTCGCAGCATCCACGTGTGTATGTGTGAGTTTATGTGTATGTGCGTCTGTGTCTGTGTGCTTGCATATATATATGTGTCTGTGTATGTGTGCGTGTGTATGCATATATATAAATATATAAGTATGTATATATGTATGTGTATATATACATATATATAAATGCTTAGCGGTATTTCGTCTTTCTTTACGTTCTGACTTCAAACTCCACAGAGGCCGACTTCGGGGTGGATAAAAGAAGTACACGGTGAACTCTGGGGTCGATGTAATCATCTCGCACACCACCACCCCCACTAAAATTGTTGGGTCTTCTTCCAAAATTTGAAATCATTATATTGTGTTGCGAGATTATTGTTGTTGTTGTTGTTGTTGTTTATAAGTGCCATTTCTCCCCTATAGAATTATTCCTCGCTTTGGCGCAACCGAATTTTTATAACGATGACTCCATCGGATTTTCTCCAAGTTGGTCGCTCTTTTCTGTTTCGTGAACGAAGGAAGTTGTCCGTCTGTTGGATGGTGTGCTAAAGAAAGAAAGAAACAAAGAAACAAAGAAAGGGAAAGAAGGAGGAGGAGGAAAAGAGGAAGAAAGAAGACGGCTAAGAAGAAGGCAAAGAAGAAGGCAAAAAAGAAGAA
>NW_026415686.1:0-538 GCF_001194135.2 Octopus bimaculoides | reverse complement strand
GTATTAAGTCATGTGTTCGTGAATATACCGTTCAAAAACCCACTCCAATTTCATAGATATTTCGCTGTTATTTCTAACAAAGAGAACGAACCACTTAGAGCCGGGTACTTTTTATTTTTGCGCTCATCATTATTTCGTAGTCCGAGACTGTATTGATTCGGCATAGATCTTGGCATTCCATGGCGTTTCTATTAAAATTATAGACCCTAAAATCGTGATATTAAACTTGGGTTACGGAAAGCAATTAAGCGTTATTTGTGTGAACCGTGTGAGAACATAGCTATTTCGGATTTTGTCTTGAAATCTGGCAGATTTCCATCCGTTTTTTTTCTCTCGTTAGTTTTTGGCTTTTTTGCGTGTGATTTTGTTTTCTCGTTTAAATGTTTATTTTATTTTTGCATTTTCTTTTTCATAACATTTAGAAAAGTTGAAAGAGTTTGTATTAAATGAATAATTACATCGCTAAGGGACCCCTGATGCGTATGTATACATACATAAGTACATACATACATACATACATACATACATATATATATAT
>NW_026415685.1:0-403 GCF_001194135.2 Octopus bimaculoides | reverse complement strand
GCTCAAAATGGTGTATTTTATGTGCCACCTGCACAGGAGCCAGTCCAGCACCACTGGCAATGCTCTTGCCTGAATATTGTCTTACATGTACCACCGGCACACGTGCCAGTAAGGCGACGCTGGTAACGATCACGCTCGATTGGTGCTTTTTACATGCCACCCGCACAAGGGCCAGTCAGTGCCCCTGGCAATGATCACGCTTGGATGATGCTCTTAGCGCTCCACTATCAGGGATGCCAGTCATGTGGTGCTGTCACCAAATTTGATGAAGATATATTCATAATGGCTTCTTTTAGTTTTCCTCAACTGAAACCACCCATGAGAGACTTTGGTAAGCCTGGGGTTATAGTAGAAGACAATCACCCGTATGGCTACTAATATTGCACCCAACACAAGACAAACA
>NW_026415684.1:0-463 GCF_001194135.2 Octopus bimaculoides | reverse complement strand
TGTACCAATCTTTTTCAGCCCTTCTGGTAGTTGAGTGCTGATACTTCCAACTGCACCAATTACTCTTGGTATCGCGTCTACTCTCTTCATTGGCCACAACTTCCGTATTTCCCACTTCAAATCGCCATAGTTGTTTATTCTTTCTTCTTCTTTTACATTGATCCTGCTGTCACCGGGGTATGCTATGTCGATTATCATGCATGTTCTTTCTTTTTTATTCACCACAACAATGTCCGGTTTCCTATGTCAGGTGATCGCACTGGATCATCACATCCCACAGGAATTTGCAGTTCTCATTTTCGGTGACTCCTCCTGGGGTTTGCTCATACCACGTCTTCGCTCTTCGTAGGCCGTGATTTCCACAGAGCTCCCAAAGGATCATTCTTGCTACATTGTCATTTCGTCTTTTGTATTCGCTCCCTTTACTCTTTTACTCTTTTACTTGTTTCAGTCATTTGACTGC
>NW_026415683.1:0-256 GCF_001194135.2 Octopus bimaculoides | reverse complement strand
TATATATAATTATAGTTAACCATTTGCATATTTCTGCATATGCATACTCGTGTGTGTATATACATTTTATGTATTGCAAATATAATTACATAATGTACAAATATATATTGATGTATCTCATTGTGCATTTATATGAAATACGTATATATTATATATTTTTTTAATATAGAATTATATAATGTACAAATATATATTCACATATTTTGCACCAAATATATATATACATATTTCGTTATACATGTACACACACACACAC
>NW_026415682.1:0-389 GCF_001194135.2 Octopus bimaculoides | reverse complement strand
ATATATATATATATAGAATATCGTCCGCCTGAACAAAGATTGGAGTAGTCAATAGGGAGAGAAGTTTGAGATATATCAGAAATATACAAACTGTGCAGCTTATCAGAACAATTTAAGTTTCATGTTAAGAAAGAAGCGGTGATCTTTGGATACTGGGCTTTGTTTGTATATGTATATGTATATGTATGCGTGTATATATATATATGTATACATCTGTGAATGTATTTATTTTATATATGTATGTATATTTGTGTCTATATACGAGTGTGTATTGATGGAGCGGTGATAATACTCCAACACCATTTTCACGGTGTCTGAATGATATGAGTCCTGTCGATGTATATATGTATGTATGTATGCGTGTGTATGTATGTATGTATGTATGTATG
>NW_026415681.1:0-356 GCF_001194135.2 Octopus bimaculoides | reverse complement strand
CAGACAGACAGACAGACAGGCACACATTCTCATTTTTATATATATAGATTTTTATACATTTAAGCTTTTATAAACTCTCCCCACATTCTTAGAAGTAGCCATGTCGTCCCTTTTTTTGCATGTCACAGAGTCTCACCTTCTCTGCCAGAAGCCTTAGAAGGTGCTGAACATTTGGGCCACATCTTAGGATCATCTTAGGGAATAAATTCACAATTTTACACACAAATGCAAAGCAACACCACACACTCGCCGCCCGGGTATTGTTTTCCATACAGTCTGTGTGATTCTTTGTTTACTCATCTACGGTACACTCTTTACTCTCTTTTACTTGTTTCAGTCATTTGACTGCGGCCATG
>NW_026415680.1:0-328 GCF_001194135.2 Octopus bimaculoides | reverse complement strand
GTGTGTGTGTGTGTGTGTGTGTGTGTGTGTGTGTGTACGAGTGCATTCTTGACAATTTTGAAATAACTTCAAATCACTGAATTATAGTTTTAATTTCTTCTTTCTAACGTATTGATACGCAACTATCATTTATACAACTGTCAACATTCTATACGCACCATTTTATGTACTTCCCTTTGCTTTGATAAGTTTAGTAAAATTAAGATTTTACAATGAGAAGGTTTTCCTAATATCTTATGCTTTGTTTTCAGCATTCCATTCCAATTTTCGTTATTTCCCAATTCTTAATACCAACAGAAAGAGGAAGTCTGTACTCTTTATCTATCTA
>NW_026415679.1:0-378 GCF_001194135.2 Octopus bimaculoides | reverse complement strand
GCTCACCACCAGCACCGTTACTATCACCATCACCAATATCATCATAACCATATTCATCACCATCATCAAAATCATCACAATGAATGCCATCTCAAGCATAATTTTACTGTTGCTAGGATCACCATTTCAATGAAGAATATTTAAACTATTTCTTGAAAAATCTTTTTGGCACCAATTTTCTTGTTCCTTGGAGGATTACAGAATTATCAGAATTTATAAGAAAAAAACAAGCGAAGCTATGTATTATATGGTAATGATTATAATGATGGCCTTGAATGATGATACCAATGTCGATAATAAAATAACTATAGTTTGTAGATGTTTCATGTTAATATTATTATTATTATTAATATTATTATTATCATTATTATTATTATT
>NW_026415678.1:0-413 GCF_001194135.2 Octopus bimaculoides | reverse complement strand
TGTACAGTTAAGTTAGGTCTATGAGAGAATGATTTACCACAAGATTTGACAATGCATATTTTCTCTCTGGTATGAACATGTTCATGTATAGTTAAAACATCATTTTCAAAACTGAATTACCACAGGTTATGGCTTCTCTCCTGTATATGTCTGTTTGTGTCTAGTCAAAGCACTCATTTGAGAGAATGATTACCACAGATATCACAATATGGCTTCTCTCTTGTCTGAATAAATTTGTGTCTTTTTAAGTAACTGACATCAGAAAATAATTTGCCACATATATCACAGTGATATGGTTTTTCTCCAGGATGAATACAATTGTGATTAGTTACATCAACATTTTTAGTGAATAATTTACCACAGGTATCACAACAATCTGGCTTCTGGCCTGTGTGAATATATGTGTGACAAGC
>NW_026415677.1:274-578 GCF_001194135.2 Octopus bimaculoides | reverse complement strand
GAAATGATTTCATCGGCATTTACTTGTACCAAAGAGCACTCTTTCGATAGGATAACACGTTGATCTCATAAGTGTCGCGTGGTGGAAATAAACGCAATTACCAAACTTTCAATTCGTTATTTCGATTTTTTTCTTTTGCTCTCTTTTGTTTTGCATTTCAAGTTGTACATCTGTACTCACGACTGCGTACATCTGTACTCACGACTGCGTACAAGCGTGTATGTAAAATGATGTCGTTTATCTTTTAATTATTATCTACTGATATCAAAATAAGTAGTATATCGAAAAATAAAAATGTTTTCGG
>NW_026415677.1:0-226 GCF_001194135.2 Octopus bimaculoides | reverse complement strand
GGTATGTGACTCCAAGGATGAAAAGGGAGTCTTTGGTCAAAATGGGTTGAGAAACTTTGATTTAGAGTCCAATTAAGAATATTGTAGCTGTAACTTATAATTGGGACGACTAGTGTCTTGATACCTATTAACTTGTTTTTCACATTGAGCTCTGTTTTTAGTATTAATGTAACTCCTCTATAGTTTTCTTTTCTTACCTTCTCTTTCATTTGTGTACTGTATCGTA
>NW_026415676.1:0-481 GCF_001194135.2 Octopus bimaculoides | reverse complement strand
GTGGAAGGGGATGCAGCATTTTGGGGCGAACCCGGAAAAGATCTGTTGTTCTTGTTTGGCGTGGACCCACCACATACCGCTGATGCAGTTGGCGTGGTAGGCGTGCTAGTCCGAGATGAAGCTGAAGAACTACCGGTAAAAGAGGTGTGGGAAGAAAACGTTGATGAAGGTGACATGGCGCCTGTGAAGTCATCCGGCGTAACAGCATTAGACCCGGGAGTAGTTGGTAACGTCGAACTTCGTCTTCGTGTCTTCTCGTATATGCGATAAGACTCATGTTTCATGTGACCAGCGTAGACGTATTTGTTTTCAACGATTTCTTGAAGTTGCTTGCCAGTTTTAATTAGGAGTTTCTGAGAATCTTCAACTTTTTCTATCACAACGACTTTTGCTACTAGCTTTTCTATGGTTCCCCACATTTCTTCACAGAGCTTATCATTTGGATCAATTTGTAATAAGCTACGGAGAATTGAGAGAAAAT
>NW_026415675.1:0-220 GCF_001194135.2 Octopus bimaculoides | reverse complement strand
ATGTATGCATGATCAGCTCACCTTCACTTATGTATCTTTCTACTTTTTTCTGTTTTTAAGATTACATACAATTTTGTGTCACGTTCACCTATTTCGTTGCCATGAGAATAATGTTCAAGTATAACAAAGAGAAGAAATCAAAGAATGTCGTATTTTAATGTTTTATAAATTTACGATATATGCAACTCATTTTAAAAGATTTTACTTTTGCATATTTCAA
>NW_026415674.1:0-733 GCF_001194135.2 Octopus bimaculoides | reverse complement strand
TGTGTGCATGCACGTGTGTGTTTGCGTGTGTACATATATATATATATATATACATTCAACATGTTGAACCGTTAATCCAAATGTTTTTTCTTTTTCCATTGTTTTTCTTTGTCCGTTATCTTTCTTTATTCCTTATTCATTTTCCTTAAAGTGCGTCGGCTCAAATCGTCGAAGACTTTTTTCATTTTTCTTGAGCGTCAAACTAATACACATTGTTTGTTGTTCCTTCACCTGTTTTTGTCTTTTGTTTTTTGTATATTTGCACCACAAACACACACGCACACACACACACAAACATATATATACACACACACATACATAGATGCATAAATACATACATACATACATACATACATACATACATACATACAAAGGTTTACACAAAATGGATAAATCTTCTAATATATAAAACAGAGATGTCTGTGTATTCGCTTTTCACGTGAAATCGACTTCGCCAAATGCTTCCATACTTGTGATGCATGAATAATTTGACCTCGGATAAATGTTAGGCTCTTCATTTGATTTTTTTAATTAAAAATAAATAATATTGTTTTATATTTATGATTCACTTCTTTAAAAAGGTTCCTCAATGTCAACTTCCGGTATTGACGTAACAACAGCAAAAAGCTTCACTCTCTAAAAGGTTCGAAATATTTACGAAGTCCACAAATTTAAACATTCCATACAATAGCTTTTATTTATACGACTTTTTCATTTCATGTTTATTTCATTC
>NW_026415673.1:148-270 GCF_001194135.2 Octopus bimaculoides | reverse complement strand
ATATGTATGTACATATATATATATGTATGTACATATATATATATGTATGTGCATATATATATATGTATGTACATATATATGTATGTACATATATATATATATGTATGTACATATATATGTAT
>NW_026415673.1:0-112 GCF_001194135.2 Octopus bimaculoides | reverse complement strand
ATATATATATATGTATGTATATATATATATATATGTATATATATATACATTTTATATATATGTATATATATATATGTATTTTTATATATATTTGTATATATGTATATATATG
>NW_026415672.1:0-241 GCF_001194135.2 Octopus bimaculoides | reverse complement strand
ATAATCACCAAATGCATTGTTAAAAATCTGCAACTCGATAACAAATATCTTCAAATTGATTAGAAATGCATAAATTTAATAATAATGTTTTTGAGATTCCGGTTCGAATGACATAAGTGTTTTTGTTTCACTTTTGACACGTAATACTTAAATAGTGGAGGAGATATGATGTTGCTCTGGGTTGGAAGTATGCTAGAGGTAGTTAAAAGTTTTCTTATGACGGCTTCTCTTCACTGCCTAT
>NW_026415671.1:0-356 GCF_001194135.2 Octopus bimaculoides | reverse complement strand
TCATCCTTATCGGCAACAGAAACATCACCACCAACATCCTCAATATCATAATCAACATCATCATAAACATCCTAATCCACATCATTATCAGCGTCATCATCAGGATGATCAACATCATACCATCATCTCCAACACTACCGTCATTTACTTAATTCTTTGCTTTATCACGATGGTCATCACTAATAACACCACCATCATATGCAGTGCAATTAACATAATTATCGTCGTTATCTAGTTACCTTTTCTTCCATCATTGAATTTTTTAGCTATAATTTGTGATAATTTATCAGAAATGTATTCCACTCACTTTCTTCTCATCTCAATTATATTTTACAGGAAATTAGCTAATAATGATA
>NW_026415670.1:0-422 GCF_001194135.2 Octopus bimaculoides | reverse complement strand
GATAGATAGATAGATAGATAGATAGATAGAATCATCAAGGAAGCCTATTGTTGAACGTGTGCAAAACTGATCATACGAAGAGATGATTGTTGACAAGGGAAGTAATTAATAAAAAAAACTATATTTTTTCTTCTCTGTATTAATTACTTACGGTAATATACGACTAATCATTTATTGTTCTACAGCATTTGTGTTACAGTACGTAACAGCAAGAAAAATATCTATAGAAAAAATAAAATCTATCAAGTACAAAAAGAGAAACTGAATATCGGTAGGGGAAATTAATACAATGACAACAATGAAACTACACTTTTTACAAATATAACTTGCGTTTTCATTTCGTCAACTAATGAAGATTATTAATGGAATGATTAATGATCCTCCACATATACGTACACACATGGATATATACATATATATAT
>NW_026415669.1:0-206 GCF_001194135.2 Octopus bimaculoides | reverse complement strand
AGGTCTTACAGCTCTTTTTTTAAATATATAATCCCATAAATAATACAGTTTTTTTTACACTTTTATTTTTCAAGGTTTAGCCAAATTTCATTCCCTAGCAGTGTTCATCGAACCGCTGAATTACCAGTACTAGTTGCATCCCCTTAACTATTAACCCGCAGACTCCTTAATTCTCTCCTCATGCATGTTATAACGTTAAGATGTTG
>NW_026415668.1:0-712 GCF_001194135.2 Octopus bimaculoides | reverse complement strand
TGTACACACGCAAACACACACACACACACACGCAAACACACACACATCTGTACAAGCAGGCATGCAAACAGAAACATATGGCTGTGTGGATAAGATGTTCACGTTGGAATCACATGGTTTCCAGGTTCAGGTCCACAACCTTGTACCTTGTACAAGAATATTCTGTTGTGTTTCCGGTCCTTTGTGAGTCAATTTGGTGGATGAGATCCTTTATAGATTCCATAAAGCGGAAAAATATTATTTCTAAATCCCTGAACGAGAAACATTCAATAAGAGTACTCTAGAGTAAAGATTATTTGCCAGCATAATGAGGCAGTTCGGGTTAGGACGAATGTTACTGTTATTTAGCACCAGGAAATATCGTCTCCAGTTGAGCTGAGTGGGGATACTAAACCCCCTTGTTCAAAAATATCAGGACGCAGATAGTGCTTCGATAGCCAGAAACGTTAGCACGCCGGGCGAAATTCTCAGTGATATTTCGCCTGTTTTTACGTTCTAAGTTAAAATTTCGTCGAGGTCGCATTTGCCTTTCATCTTTTCGAGATCGATAAATTAAGTACCAGTTGCGTACTGGGATCGATCTAATCGACTAGTCCCCACCCGAAAAGTTTCGGGCCATGTACCTAGAGTAGAAAAGAATATCTTCCTCCCCATAGGCGACGAAATTCCGCCGAGGTCGACTTTGCTTTTCATCCTTTCGAGATCGATAAAT
>NW_026415667.1:0-253 GCF_001194135.2 Octopus bimaculoides | reverse complement strand
GAGAGAGAGAGAGAGAGAGACAGAAAGAAAAAGCGTGTGAGTGCGTGTATGACCATGTGTGTGTGATAAAGTGTGTTTGTGTAAATGTGAGGATGTGCGTGTGTGTTTGTGTTTGTGCGTGTGTGTGTGTTTGTGTTTGTGTGTTAGTGTTAGTGTGTTTGTGTTTATGTGCGTGTGTGTTTGTGTGTTAGTGTGTTTGTCTTTGTGTGTGTGTGTGTGTGTGCAAGAGAGAGAGAGAGAGAGAGAGAGAGAG
>NW_026415666.1:0-205 GCF_001194135.2 Octopus bimaculoides | reverse complement strand
ATCTATCTATCTATCTATCTATCTATCTATCTATCTATCTATCTCCAGAGAATTCAGTTTGCCGCTGTTGCCCCACTTCTTGTTTTGTTCTGGAGTATGTATGAGTGTGTATGTATGTATGAGTGTGCGTGTATATGTGTGCGTGTGTGTATGTGTATATATTCTTTTACTCTTTTACTTGTTTCAGTCATTTGACAGCGGTCAT
>NW_026415665.1:0-227 GCF_001194135.2 Octopus bimaculoides | reverse complement strand
TATTCAACGCCAATCACAGCCACCTCCACCACCTATGCCATCATCATCACCATCACTATTACAATGAACATCATCACATCGTCATCACCAGTCTCCCCGCCATCATCATCATAATAGAGGTCACAATCTTCATTATCGTTACCACTGTCATCCTCACCATCAACGTCGTCGTTGTCGTCATCATCATCATATATCATCATCATCATCATCATCATCATCATCATCAT
>NW_026415664.1:0-215 GCF_001194135.2 Octopus bimaculoides | reverse complement strand
TTGCTATTGTTGTTGTTGCTATTGTTGTTGTTGCTATTGTTGTTGTTGCTTCTGCTGCTATTATTTTATTGGTACGCCATATTGTTGCTGTTGTGGTGTTTGATGTGTGATATTACTGTTGTGATAGACCTGTGCTGCTTTTGTTGCTGTTAGCGTTGTATTTCACGTGTGTTATTGTTGATGCTGCTGCTGCTGTTGCTGCTGCTGTTGTTGGT
>NW_026415663.1:0-296 GCF_001194135.2 Octopus bimaculoides | reverse complement strand
ATCCCAAAGGTATTTTCAAATGGAAGAAACGGTTACCATTATAAGAAACATTCAGCTCCATAGAATAACACACCGCCAAACTATCCAGAAATCCCCTTGTGGGGCTTTCTTTTTTTTTTCTGTTTTACTTGTTTATTGCTGTTAGTTATTATTTTATATTTATTAATACCTTCTGTTTGTTTTGATCTCCCTTTCTGTCTTTGTCAACCTGTGCGAGTGTGTGCGTGCGTATATGCAAACATATTGTATACATACATACATAATACACACACACACACACACACACACACACACAC
>NW_026415662.1:0-228 GCF_001194135.2 Octopus bimaculoides | reverse complement strand
AGATTTTCCTTGGGGCTGGCCAGATTGGAGCAGTCTCGAGTATAACCAACTGAAACTGCAAAGATAATCTGGAACTCGACTGACAAGAGAAAACTCTGAATGACCCGTCCTTGTTTTTGTTTTTCTTCTCACTTTTTGTATCATCTGTCTGGATGCTTTGTTGTTACCTGTTGTGTTCTTGTCCTATTTTTTGTATTCTTTTTTATATACATATAGCAGTGTACATAC
>NW_026415661.1:0-366 GCF_001194135.2 Octopus bimaculoides | reverse complement strand
TATATATATATATATATATATATATTATATGTATAGATAGAATCACATAGACATACAAAGTTATACATATAGATACACAGATGTATATATAGACAGCATACACAGAAATGGAAAATACATATATACACATTTTTAAATAAACTCACATTTTATAAACATTTATACATACACACACTCGTATATACTCATACACACAGGTTTTATAAATATATTCATATACACATTCAAATACTGATATACATCTTGGATGATCATATACATAAATATAGTCAAGTAGGCTTATATATATATACATATATACACATATACACACACATATATATATATAAATCGTACATATATACACACATGCAAATACAAATTTTC
>NW_026415660.1:0-319 GCF_001194135.2 Octopus bimaculoides | reverse complement strand
GACGGAAACTGAAAGAAGTCCGTCATATATATGTATATATATGTGTATGTATATGTTTGTGACTGTGTTTGTCCCCCCAACATCGCTTGACAACCGATGGTGGTGTGTTTACGTCCCCGTAACTTACCGATTCGACAAAAGAGACCGATATAATAAGTACTAGGCTTACAAGGAATAAGTCCTGGAGTCGATTTGCTCGACTAAAGGCGGTGCTCCAGCATGGCTGCAGTCAAATGACTGAAACATGTAAAAGAGTAAAAGGGTAAGAGTATATATATATACTGGAACGAACACGACACAATGAAGTAGAGAAATTTGA
>NW_026415659.1:35809-36385 GCF_001194135.2 Octopus bimaculoides | reverse complement strand
TCGGAGTGATCGCAGAGCATCGTGAGATGTAGTGTTTTGCTCAAGAACACAACGCACAACAATTCGACCTTTGAATGGTTGAAAGTGAAAGTACGTCTTGGTGAGATTTAATATTGGATCTTTAGGCACAGGCGCAGGCGTGACTGTGTGGTAAGAGGCTTGCTTCCCAACCACGTGGTTCCGGGTTCAGTCCCACTGCGTGGCACCTGGGGCAAGTATCTTCTACTATAACCTCGCGCTGACCAAAACCTTGAATTGGATTTGACGTTAATCCAGTACGCATTATCAAACTTGAAAGGATAAAAGGCGGACTTTATATCCCTCCCCACCCCCTTCCACGCTGAGCTTGGTTGCTACATTATTCTAGTGACTCGCAGAAAGGCTGACACGTAAATTGGACCCAAGGCGGGGTTCGAACTCGGAATGCGGGAGGTTTGAATGGATACTGCAAGACATTCATATTGAGAGCTGCAATGAATGTTGCAACAGGTAGGTTTATGCAAACACGTACATAGGTAGGGAGAGAGAGAGAAAGAAAGAGAGAGAGAGAGAGAAAGAAAGAGAGAGAGAGAGAGA
>NW_026415659.1:33954-34761 GCF_001194135.2 Octopus bimaculoides | reverse complement strand
ATATATATATATATATACATGTATATATTCCAATGCATATTGATGTATACAACAATATATATATATATATATATAAAAACAAATATATATATATGTTATATATGCACATATACATACATATATATATTGACGTCAATATATATATATAGATATATATGTATTTGTCAGCTTGTCTATCTATCTGTCTGTCTATCTTTCTGTCTGCCTGTCTGTCTGTGGACCTTTCTGTCTCTTTCAGTCAGTCTCACAAACTGTCTCTCTGTTTCTCTGTCTGTTTCTCTATTTTCAGTCTGATGATCGCTTACCTGAAACTTCGATCAACACTGAGTTTCTTTTTGTGTGTTTTTATTTTAGTCTTGAAGAAAACACTCTATTTCTCCTCTACCTTTAGCTTTCGAGTACTATTTTCCATGGGGACTCCACAGTCAATTTTTATCTGCTTTGCGATACACCGTTCAACACGTTATCGAAGGTTTGAAACTCGTATGAAGTAAAGAATGTGTGTATGGGTGTATGTGTGTGAGGTGCAATGGCCTATAGGTTAGGGCAGCGGACTCGCGGTCATACGACCGCAGCCACGATTCCCAGACCGGACGTTGTGAGTGTTTATTGAGCAAAAACACCTAAAAGCTCCACAAGGGTCCGGTAGGGGATGGTGGCGAACCCTGCTGAACTCTTTCACCACAACTTTCTCTCACTCTTTCTTCCTGTTTCTGTTGTACCTGTAATTCAAAGGGTCAGCCTTGTCACACTCTGTGTCACGCTGAATATCCCCGAGAACTACGTTAAGGGTACACGTGCCTGTGG
>NW_026415659.1:32752-33784 GCF_001194135.2 Octopus bimaculoides | reverse complement strand
GAGAATATACAAATAATAACAACAGACGAGGACAGGTGGTGTAAATAACAAAAGTATATATTAGTATGACGCTCGGGAATACGGAAAGTCTTTGACGTTTCGAGCACCGCTCTTCAACAGAAAGAATACGGAGACAAGGAGAAAAACACGGAGAAAAAAAATTGAATAGTGTTCAGTCAACGGTCAATCATAATAGTCAATTCAAGGATGTTAGATCCATATTAGAGATTATACAAACCCAAAAATTCCACTGGTTAATCACTACCATATAAGGAGTTAGTCTCAATGATGTTAGGTATTGTCATATTTATACATATTGTTAATATTGAAAGAAAGAAAATGGAGAAAGATGGATGTATGAATAATTCATTTGTATGATATGATATAAAGATACATTATTTACATTCAACGGATATTTGCCGTCATCTTGCTTGTTGTTAACACAACGCGGTTGATATACCTTCCAGCCTTCATCAGGTGTCTTGGGGAAATTTCGAACCTGGGTTCTCATTCCTAAGGTATTTTTCGATGAACCATGTGGTTGGGAAACAAGCGTCTTACCACACAGTCACGCCTGCGCCTATTTATATACACATGTTGTCAAATTAGTTTCTCATGGCTAAAGGTTTCGTGCAATTGACGTCATTCATCGTCCACCGTTGGAATGTGAAAATAAAATGGGATTATCTTAGGGGTTTCAAAAATGTTCGCCCACTCCCATGTTTGTCACGTGGTTAGTTACGTAGTTCGCCATGTGATTGATCAGGTGAATGGTAACGTTGTTGTCGACGTGTTTCATTTTTGAATCAGGAAGTGGTTTCGCCTTTCTGCTAATCACGTGGCTAGTCATGTGTCGAGTGGGCTTACTTTGATTGGCTGGAGATAGAGATGGATAGAAATACGGATAGACTAAACGAAATCGGCGCGCACACACACACACACACACACACACACACATACAAATACACACATATACACACACAGGCACACATACATACACACACACACACACACACACACAGGTACATACAT
>NW_026415659.1:31888-32742 GCF_001194135.2 Octopus bimaculoides | reverse complement strand
AAACACACACACACACACACGAACATTCACACACACAAACACACACAAACACTCATACACACGAACACACACACACACGGACACTCACACACGCACAAACCCAACACACACATACGCATGCACAAAAACACACAATCACACACAAACACTCAGACTCACGAACACACACACACACACATACGTATACAAATACACAAACACACACACATTCTTTCCTTTTATCTCGGAATATAAGAATATGCATATACTTATAAGTCTTAGGGGTATATATGCCGAGATGAAGTATTTTAAGGCAGTGCACCAGCATGACCGCAGTCAAATTACTATACATATACAATCACAGTTCCGGGTTCAGTCCCACTGCGTGGTATCTTGGGCGAGTGCCTTCTATTATAGCCTCAGGCCAACCAAAGCCTTGTGAGTGGATTTGGTAGATGGAAATTGAAAGAAGCCCATCGTATATATGTGTGTGAGTGTATGTGTGGTGTGTGTGTATGTGTGGTGTGTGTGTGTGTGTTTGTGTGTGTGCATGTGTGTGCGTGTTTGTCCCCCACCACCACCATCACTTGACAACCGATGCTGGTTCGGCAAAAGAGAACAGTATAATAAGTACTGGGCTTACAAAGAATAAGTCCTGAGGACGATTTGTTCTACTAAAGGCGGTGCTCCCGCATGGCCGCAGTCATATGACTGAAAAGAATAAAAGAATTTACATACATATATATATATATATATATATATACACGCACACATATATACTTACATACATAAATGGATACATACATACATACGCACAGAAAAGCAAAAAATGGCCGCCATCAAAAGCCAAAAGCCAGGCGAGAATAAACCTAAAA
>NW_026415659.1:23798-24215 GCF_001194135.2 Octopus bimaculoides | reverse complement strand
ATATATATATATACATAGAGAGGGTGAGAGGGAGACAGTGGGAGGAAGAGAGAGGTTTATGTTATATTTATATAGTGAGTGAGGGTCACAAATTACGTGATAAAGAGAGAAAAATAAAGGGCTACAGTAAAACAGAGGAGCAGAGAGAGATTGTAAGATAGAGAGGGAACCACATACGGAGACAAAGAGAGAGAGAGATTGTGTGTGTGTGTGTGTGTGTGTGTGTGTGTGTGTACGAAAGAAAGAACGATAAGAAAGAAAGAAAGAAAGAAATGAAAGGAAAGAAAAGCAGATAGATAGATAGATAGATAGATAGATAGATAGATAGATAGATAGATAGATAAAGAGATAGATAGATAGATAGAAAGATAGATAGACAGACAGACAGACAGACAGACAGACAGACAGACAGACAGA
>NW_026415659.1:21090-23110 GCF_001194135.2 Octopus bimaculoides | reverse complement strand
TGTGATGATAACGACAACGTAGATGACGATGATGATTATGATGATGATCAAAATGATGAGGAGGAGGGGAGGGAGGCTGATGAGGACGGAGATGATGACAACGACGACGATAACGATGATGATGATGTTGATGATGATGACGATGATGATGATGATGATGATGATGATGACGTGATGATGATGATGTTGATGATGATGACGATGATGATGATGATGATGATGATGATGACGACGATGATGATGATGATGATGATGATGAAGATGAGGAGGAGGAAGAGGAGAAGAATGAGAAGGATGTTGTTGATGACTACGATGACAACAACGATTAGTCAGATGACGGTGGTGGTGGTGGTGATGATGATGATGATGATGTTATTGTTCCATTATTATTATCATTTAACCCCAAGTCAACACTCATCGAGCAAACTAACAACTCATATGTATTCCGCCCAAGCCCATCCTGCCTTTTGGACATCCAGAAACGTTTGATCTCACGTGTGACCTTCATTATGTTTAAGATAGAATGGGTGTGATAGAATGGGTGTGATAGAATGGGTGTGATAGAATGGGTGTGATAGAATGGGTGTGATAGAAAGGGCGATACATAAAGGGATCAATGAAGGGAGAGGGAGAGTGAGTGAGAGAGAGAGAGAGAGAGAGAGATACATACATACATACATACATACAAACAAACAAACAAAAATACCCTGTTGATGTAGAAATTTCAATGAAGGAGCTTTGAATCTAGGTTAGAAATCGGCTCTTTCTCTATTGGCAAGAAATCGTGAAATAAAAACTGAATAATGACATACATACATACATACATACATATATAGACAGACAGACAGATAGGTACAAGAACAGGCATGTAGATAGATAGATAGATAGATAGATAGATAATCTGGTGTACGCAACACAAGTAGTACCAAATTAATCAAACATTTGTATCATCGATCGTTAAAAGAAATATATTTGTACAGAATAAACCTTGACAAGTAAGCACGCGTCGTTTTGTCCGAGATAAAATCTCTGATGAATGTACGCTGATGAAAATCGAAAAATCCTGCTTCCGGTCCAAGATTTGTTCTCCCGATGAAATATATTCTTTTCTACTCTAGGCACAAGGCCCGAAATTTCGGGGGAGGGTGTCCAATCAATTAGATCGACCTCAGTACGCAACTGGTAATTAATTTATCGACCCTGAAAGAATGAAAGGCAAATTCTACCTCGGCTGAATTTGAACTCAGAACGTAACGGCAGACGAAATACCGCTAAGCATTTCTCCAGGTGCGCTAACGTTTCTGCCAGCTCACCGGCTTTGTGTCAGGAAAATATTATTTTCTAGTCTAGGCACAAGGGCCGAAAGTAGATAGATAGATAGATAGATAGATAGATAGATAGATAGATAGATAGATAGACACGAAGGATAGATAGATATGTAGACCGAAGTGTGTACGCATGACCGGGAAGCATGCCCAATTACACGCGTACACATATAAGCACTCCAGCACACACACGCATACATACACACAAAACACATCCACACACAGACAGACACACAAACCAATGCACACACACACACACACACACACACATACACACACACACACATTGTTCTTTGACTTTATACAGGAACCTAAAATTTTCTTGTTTCCAATCGAATAGACAATCTTTTACTGACATGAAATATAACGGTGGTAAGGACAATTGTAATAGTAAAAAAAGAATAAAAACCAAAAGAGCTCCACTGCCAAGGGCGATAATTCGCAAACAATATGTAGTGAAGTGGTGTTTTGGCTGCGTTATACGTTGTATTACTGTTTCTGTTCCGTATTGTATTGAACGTGGAAGCGGCTGTGTGAGGGGAAGTAGATAAGGAATTTGGGTTGGGGAGAGATTGTGTGTGACTGTTGATACGTGTTTTACCAGTATCATTGATAGATGTATAAATGCGGATACATAACGGTTCATTTTGTTTTACATACGTGCATATATATATATATATATATATATATATATA
>NW_026415659.1:19597-20574 GCF_001194135.2 Octopus bimaculoides | reverse complement strand
ATATATATATATATATATATATATATACATACATACAGTGGGGGAAAATGAATATTCGTACATGTCAAAATTCTTTATTTCATTTCTAATGAACATAAATGGGATATACCAATACTATATTTGCATACACATGCATAAACTAAGAATATGCAAAAGAAACTAATAGAAACTGTATTTCATATATATATATTTATATATACACACATGCGCATACACATAGAAATATATATTCTTATACACACATAACACACGTCCATAATACATACATATATACACACACAGACACACATACACAATATACATAGACGCATACATAAAACTGATAACATAAAATAAATGACAGAAACGAAAGCAAAAAAAATTTAGCAGGGTACTCCCAAAAAACATGGCAGCTAAAACATGGCAGAAAAAAACATCAACGAGTGAAACTCTTTTGTACGTAAATACAAAAAGTTACACACTGAAACACAGAAACACACTCACACACACAAGCACACACTCTCACACACATATACACACACAAATACGCTCTTTTCTTCTTGTCTCTCCCAAAAAAATAGCGTTATGGCGTAAGCAATATGGCGTACTTTATCTGCAGCTATATTTTAACACCTAGCAGGAAAAGCAAATTTTCGAAGGCATAGCGACAAGAAACCATGCTGCTGGAATACGTAATCGAATGGTGGGTGGAAGGATGTTGATTTGGAATGGTAGAATAGTAAATGAACGAAAGAATTTCTCCAAGACGATGCAAAATAAGGACTAAAATTGTTTGTTAGGTGAAAAGCCGGGAAAAAATAAATGTATATACATATATATATAGAGACAGTTGTAGCAGACGATAACATGATGTGTAGATATTTGGCCGTCTGTGTTTATGCTTGTGTGTGAGCGTGCGGCTTGTGTGTGTGTGTGCGTGTGTACATATTTGTATAGATTTTTGTATGTATGTATGATTCTAAAAATATTCGTGATAG
>NW_026415659.1:14995-15773 GCF_001194135.2 Octopus bimaculoides | reverse complement strand
TATATATATATATATATATATATATGCACATATATGTATACGTATGTCTGTATGAGTGTGTATGCTTAGATAATATACAGACTTCAACATACATATGTCAATAAATATATACCTCATGTTTAAAATGGCTGAACATACATGTTTTTTACAGTATAAATACTCATATACACTCACTCAAACACACATTCACACACACACATCTTTTCATGCGCATATATATATATATACATATATATATACACATATGTCATATATATGTATATATACATATATATACATACTAATATAAATACACACATATATATACATATACATATACATACATATATATATATATATATATATATATATAAACATATATATATTTATAAATATGTATATGCGTATACAAATATGTCGACATATACTTATATCTGTTTGTGGGTGTATACATATACATACATATATATATACACGTGTGTGTGCGTATCAAGGGAAATTGATAAAGGGAGGAAATGCTGCCCTTATTTTGTTGTTTAATTTATTTACCCCCACCCCCACCCCCACCTTTTTTTCTGGGGCAACGAGGTACATATTTGATAAGGGTGCACCTTGATGGAGTTTGATGGGGCAGAAGACACGTCTGCGTGTGTGCGTATATGTGTGTGTTTGTGTGTACATGTGAGTATGTGTGTGTGTGGGTGTGCGTATATGTATGTGTGCGTATGCATGTGTGTGTGTGCGTGGCTCATGTACGTCTGGCCATATATATATATATATATATATATATATATATATA
>NW_026415659.1:14032-14670 GCF_001194135.2 Octopus bimaculoides | reverse complement strand
ATATACACATAGAGAGAGAGAGAGAGGGGGGGAAGAGGTATGTATGCATAATATCATATTAAGTGATATATATGTGTATGTTTGTGTAAATGTGTTTGCATTAAATGGCGGCGAGCTGGTAGAAACGTTAGCACGCCGGGCGAAATGCTTAGCGGTATTTCGTCTCTCTTTACGTTCTGAGTTCAAATTCCGTCGAGGTCGACTTCCTTTCATCCTTTAGGATTTATGTATGTATGTTTGTTTGTATGTATGTATATATCTACATACTTAAATGGTTTCTTCGACTCTCATAATTCTATTTTTCCACCCATTAGAACACAAAAGTTCTTTAACCTACCAAACACAAACAACCATTTTTCTGTTCTGAAGTCTTCCTCTATAAAAGCGAGCGACTGTCTGCGCATTTGTACATACATGCAAATATGTGAGTATGTGTGTGTGTGTGTGAGTCCATTTATATATACATATATATGCATTTATATATATACGTATATACAAACACAGATATATACACATACATATATGCATACATACATATATACATAAATATATACATACATATAGATATACATATATATTTTGTACACACACATACACACACATATACATATATATATATATATATATATATATATATA
>NW_026415659.1:12142-13000 GCF_001194135.2 Octopus bimaculoides | reverse complement strand
CTTGTGTTTGAGTTTGTGCTAGTGGTTGTTGTTGCTGTTGTTGTTGTTAATGATGATGGCGATGGTGATGATGATGGTGGTGGTGGTGTTGATATTATCGCTTTTGTTTTTTTCTCATAATCGTCGCCGACGTCGTCTTCTTCGATATCCGTCATCACCGTCATCATCATCATCATCATTATCAACATTATCATCGTCATCATGATCGCCATCGTCATCAGCGTCGCCATCATTATTACCATCATTAATGTCAATATGGCTATCCTTGTCATCATCGTCATCGTCATTGTAGTCGTCATCGGTGGCAGCGGCGGCGGCGGCGGCGTCAACATCGTCATCGTTGTCATAGAGGTAAATATTACTACCATTGTCATCATCATCATCATCATCATCAATCATAACCATTACCACCACCACCACGACCACCACCACCAACACCATCACCACCATCATCATCATCATCATCATCATCACGTCACCATGCCGACGTTCCCCACCACCGCCTCCAACAACAACAATAACACTATGACCATCACCCCTACCACCACCATCGCCACCAGATGGTGGAAGTAGTGATGGCGTTCTCGATAAGGTGGTGGCTTTATTGTTGTTGTTGTTGTAGTTGTGGTGGTGGTGGTGGTGGTCGTCGTCGTCGTCGTGATGAGGATGTTGTCATTAGTGTATTTATAATCAACAAAGGGTAAGAGTTGGCTGAACCGGAAGTAGGGTGGATTTCCAAAGACATTTAATCGTGTTCCTGTATTTTATTATAGATTCCGAGATCAAATCCCACCGAGGTCACCTCTGCCTTTCACCCTGAAATAATCGAGCGGATCAAGGGTGGGATGGTGGGGGTGG
>NW_026415659.1:9901-11905 GCF_001194135.2 Octopus bimaculoides | reverse complement strand
ATATATATATATATATATATATATATATAAATATTACACATATACATACGCACACACACACAACAGGCTTCTTTCAGTTTCTATCAACCAAATGGACCCATAAGGCTTTGGTTGGCCCGAGACTATAATAGAAGACATTTGCCCAAAGTGTCACGCATTGGGACTGAACTCGGAACCATATGGTTTGGAAGCAAGCTTCTAACCACATAGCTGCGCCTGCACCTAAATATGTGTGTGAGTGTGTGCGTGTGTGTGTGTATGTGTGTGTGTGTGTACACTTTTATACATGTAGATTGTATATATACACACATATATATATGCATACACTTAAATTATATATACGCATATAAAATTAAATATATGTATCTATAGTCGTGCGCGTGTGTGTGTGTGTTTGTATACATATGAACATATGTACATATATATATACAGACATATATACCTTATAAGAGATATGTATGTGTGTGTATGTGTGTGCGGGTGTACATATATGAGTGTTTGTATTAACATTATTATTAGTATTACAATGCACAGCAAATCGTCGACCATTTTGGAATATGGTCTTTCTTTCTTTTGTTAGCCAAAAAAAAAACTCGAAGAAAATAAAAAATAGATATACAAAAACACAAAACCGAAAAACACAATAAAAATACAAACCACCAAAACAAAAACACACTCACATACACTCACACACAGACACAAAAGAAATACGCAAGAAGAAGAAAAAAATGAACGAAACTGGCGGTCGGGCGACAAACAAAACGAGAGAACCGGAGAGAGGAAAGAAAAGAAAAACATCGACACACAGACAGACTAAAATCACAAAGATTTCAACAAAAAATTCTCCTCATACACAAACACGCAACCTTCACTGAAAACCGAAACACGACGCAGTTCTTTAAGTAGGTACTTTTAGGTATATTCCAAGTACTTTCCAAAGAACTCGAAAGATTCTTGAAAGCTGTTTTAAGTTTTTACGTTCGTCTGTTTGTTGCTCTTATGATTATTGTCCTTGTATTTGTTCTCCTTCTTCTTCTTCTTCTTCTTCTTCTTCTTATTATTATTATTATTATTATTATTATTATTATTATTGTCATCGTCGTCGTCGTTGTTGTTGTTGTTGTTGTTGTTTGTTCCTCTGCTTCAGCCAATGGTGAACTATGTATCACAGCCAGTTATAATTTCATCTGATGTTGTCTGCTACGATAAAGACTTATGATATTTGGTTTGTTTTTTGGTTTTTCCACAATTCTCTTATGTTTCTGTCTTTTCTAAACTTCTTAGCTTTCTTTCTCTCCATTTCTTTTTCATCGTCTGTCCGTCTAGTTATCTCTTTATCTATTTTTCTATCAATTTAATATGTCTACCTCTGTGTGTGTGTCTTTCTGTCCATGTATCTACTTATCTATTATCTATCTACTTATTCGTTTTGCCTACCTGACTCTCTATTGGTCTACCTGTCTGTCTATCTCCCTATCTAATTAACTATCTCTTTAAGTAACTGTCCACTTATCCATCTATCCAGCCATGTATATTTCTTTTATTCTTTCATTCTTTTACTGTGGCCATGCTGGAGCACCACCTTTTAGTCGAACGAATCGAACCCAGAGCTTATTCTTTGTAAGCCTAGTACGGGCGACGTAAACACACTAAATTCGGTTGTCAAGCGATGGTAGCGGGAACAAACGCAGACAAACATATACACACACATACATACACATACATACACATATATATATACATACATATATATATATATGTATATATTTGTGTGTGTGTGTGCGTATATATATATATATATATATTAATTTATGTATATATTAATATTATCTTGGTTGAAAAACTTCGATAATGCAAGTATGTTAATAGTTACCAGGGTAGCAAAAATCACACAAAAGCTGGGATATCATACCCGGTTAATGAGTAGAAATCCCATGTTAAAGTGATGTATTTTGAATAGATATATCTATATATATATTTATATATATATATATATATATATAT
>NW_026415659.1:7174-9221 GCF_001194135.2 Octopus bimaculoides | reverse complement strand
AAACTCGTTGAAGGATGAAAGAAAGTCCGTTAAGATGATTAAAAATTCACACACGGCGTCGAAATATGTGCGAGTGTATATATACGTGTAAGTGTGTATAATGGTTGGGTGTATAGTGCGTTTGTGTGCGGATTTGTAAGGATGTGACATTTCATGTGTGAACTCGTATGTTGTGTGGATGTATATGGATATGTGTGTGCGTGTGTATAATGTATGCATGTATATGTGTGTGTATGCGTGTGTATGTATGTACAATGTGTGTGTGTGTATAATGTGTACTTGTGTGTGTGTGTGTGTGTGTGTGTATTGTGTGTTTATATTGTATGTTTATGTGTGTGTGTATTTACAATGCGTGTGTATGTAGCTATGTGTGCGTGCGTGTATAATGTATATATGTATGTGTGTGTGTATATTATGTATTTGTGGGTTTGTGTGTGTATATTGTGTGTTTATGGGTGTGTGTGTGTGTGTGTTTACATTGCATGTTTATGTGTGTGTGTATTTATAATGCGTGCGTATGTAGCTGTGTGTGCGTGCGTGTATAATGTATATGTGTATATGTGTGTGTATGTGTGTACAATGTGTGTTTATGTGTGCGTGTTTATGTATGTGTGTCTGTTGTGTATTTGTGGGTTTGTGTGTGTGTCTGTTTAAAATGTATGTTTATATGCGCGTGTGTGTATTATGTGTGTATGTATATTTATATTGGAATTTTAATAACAACAGGGTATTTTTATATGTATGTATGTATGTACGTATGTATGTATCTATGTATATATGCTGATTTGTATGTTTTGTTTATGTATGTATTCTCATGCATATAGCTACATATCTAGACATACTCATATATATCTAAATGATAAACTTCTAGAACGTTTTACAGATCTTTACAGTTCCACTGATGGATTGGATCTGTAGTCTTCGAATTAGCTTCCTCCATTCTGGTTTTAAGAAGCCTAATTTCTCAAGATTGTTATTTAGGCAGTGTGTTACATATCCCAGGGCCCCAGTAATTACAGGTATAAACCTGAACTTGCAATCTGGATAGACTAACTGCATATTTCTCAATAGTTCAGTGTAGGTATTCTCTTTTCCACTGATCTTCAGCTTTATGCTAACATCCACTGGGCAGCTAATTTCCACAACTGTGCACAGTTTCTCTTCTCTGTCCCCAATCATTATATCAGGCCTATTGTGCTTATATTTTATTGAGGTCTTCACTGGGACATTCCACCAGTACTCCTTTTCATTATGAGTGGCTATGGCCTCTACCATATTTCTTCGTCCTCGGTGTCATCCTTCCGACGGATTTCATTATACAATGTTCTATGTACGTATGTATATATGTATATATATATATATATGTATGTGTTTTCTCTGTATGTATATTATTATTTAATTCACGGCAGCCTCCATGTTTTATTGGTTTCGTTGTTTATTTATTCAAACTGTGCAGACCTGAATCATACACAGACCCGACGGAACTTCGAAGTCCCTGTCAATAGAATTGCAATAAATATTAGACGATGCACATGTACGCAATCCTATATTCAGTCAATATTTGCATTTTATGCATAGAAAAACAGCTATTTATAACCGTTTATCAACTTGTGTATGTATATATGCACATGTGTATGTACATAAACACGTGTATATATACTTACATATATATATATATGTATGTATGCAAATATATATACACACACATATACACACACTAATACATATATATATTGTCATGTATATATATATATATATACATATACAACACATATTTATATGTATATATTTACATATTTATATTTATATACGCATATTTATATATTCATGTGTGCGTTTGTATGTGTGTGTGTGTGTGTGTGTTGTGTGTGTGGGATTTGCATGGGTATATAAGAATAACTATGTATATATGATTAATAGAACGATAAAGTTATACATACCTGCATGCATACATACATACATACATACATACATACATACATACATACATACATACGCACATATACTTCTGGAAAGAGGGAGAGAGAGAGAGAGAGAGAGAGAGAGA
>NW_026415659.1:4859-5754 GCF_001194135.2 Octopus bimaculoides | reverse complement strand
GGAATATTATGATCTTACCTGCGCCCCGGGGAGGAGATGAAGGGTGCAAAGAACAAGTGTGAGGACGTCGACTTATTCACTTTTAAGTAGTAGTAGTAGTAGTAGTAGTAGTAGTAGTAGTAGTAGTAGTAGTAGTAGTAGTAAGTAGGTTTTTGCAATGAACCCACACCGAATTTTGAGAGTTTGAGTCGGATATCCTTAACCAGCAATCCAAGCACCTTTGCAATTCGGATTGGAATACTGAGCACAACAACTGGCTACAATTCCTCCCCCCGAGATAGACGTTTGACCAGAAGGAGCTATACTGATTTTTTGTGGGGAAAAGAAATGCAAAATCTCGGAACGATGAGGTGAGACATTTTTAAATCGTTGATATTCCTGTACAAGGCAAAAGTATAAAACATAAGTCATATTGAAATAGCTAACAGGAAGAAGATACTAGGTATTACAATCGATGTGGCTCGCCCATTTGAATCCAGAGCAATAAGGCAGGAAAAGAAAAAAATAGAACATGATATCCACTTGAAGCATGAAATCCTCAGGCACTGGAATAAAGAAATTAGCAAGGTCATGATTTTGTTGATTATTAATGGGGCCTTGGGACAGTCATTAAGAATATGAGAGCAAACCCCGGAAAATTAGATATGCATATATATTCATAATTATATATGTATATATAAGTGTGTGTGTCTGTGTGTATGTGTGTGTGTGTGTGCGCGCGAACGCGCGTGGAGTTCCACACCTGTTCAAGGACTGCTCCAACAATGAAAAAAAGCATTCAGAAAAATTTTACCACAATATCGAGGCCAAAGAGTGCCGTCAATATTTTGTCGATTCCCCTAAACGAATCGCAAATATATATGTACATGAAATATATATATATATACATATATAT
>NW_026415659.1:3818-4293 GCF_001194135.2 Octopus bimaculoides | reverse complement strand
ATATATATATGTATATATGTATGTATATATATATATATGAATGTATGTATGTACATGTATAGGTGTATGGGGTATATATCTGCACATAGATTAAACTGCTATACATATATATATATGTGTGGATATATGCATTTATTTATTCGTATATACGTAGAAATATACACACTCGCACAAACAAATATATACATGTGTACGTGTGAGTATATAGCTAAGCTGTTTACGATCGTCGCAACAATATCAACGCTAACAACAAGAACAGAAGCTTACACAAAACAAAAAAACACCATCACGAAATCCATCGCAGCCCACCTCTACAGACTGCAGGTATTTTTGGAGAGTGAATAAAAAACAGTTGTAAGGGGATTATGGGTAATCCAATTACGTATATATATCATGGTAGACAGTGCATACAGTACGGTGAGTATATATATATATATATATATATATATATATATATATACACATATATATATAT
>NW_026415659.1:0-539 GCF_001194135.2 Octopus bimaculoides | reverse complement strand
TATATATATATATATATATATATATATATATATATATATATATATGTATGTATATATATTTATGTGTGTGTATTCGTACGTGTGTTTGAGTTTGTGTTTGCGTATATATGTGTGTATAATTATCTACGTACTATGCATTTGTTCATGAGTACATTTATGTAAATACAAATATATATATATATATATACATATATTTATTTATTCATGATTATTATTATCATTATTATTATACATATATATGTTTAGATGCCTATTTATGTATATATGCAAATATGTATATTTAAATATATATATGTATATAGATATATATCTATATATACATATGCATGAATATATATATATATATATATATATATATGTGTGTGTGTGTGTGTGTGTGTGTATATGTATAAATATATGTGTGTGTGTGTGTGTTTGTGTGTAGTATATATAGTAAGTATTCATATATATATTCAGGTATATAAAAATTGCGTATATATTTTTCTAAAACGAAATATATGTATATATATATATATAGATAGATAGATAGATAGATAGAT
>NW_026415658.1:0-363 GCF_001194135.2 Octopus bimaculoides | reverse complement strand
TATATATATATATACATACCTGTTGAAGAACATATTCATCTCTATCCAGGCATTTTGCTTTTGGTATGCGAATAAACACGTTAGTCTGTGGCAACTGCAGGTGCTGTATCGCACTCCATACCTGTATTATATTGTGGAGGAAATGGTAAAGCTTGATGCTTCTATTCAACAAACTTAATTATATTTCTGCTTCCACGAATCGTGCTTATCGACAACATGAAAAGCATTTAAAGTTCTCAATAATTTATCGGCGTTTGAAGACTTTGTGCTTAATTCACTATTACTTTTCTGACATGCACGTTCAAACTCTTTCGCATGTAAACACATACCTATGTAGTTACATTCAATTGCACTTAATTACAT
>NW_026415657.1:0-273 GCF_001194135.2 Octopus bimaculoides | reverse complement strand
GTGTGTGTGTGTGTGTGTGTGTGTGTGTGTGTGTGTGTATACACACCTATATGTGTATACTTGTGTAAGTATGATGTAACTTCGTCTGTCTGTCCGTCCGTCTGTCTATCTATCTATCTATCTATCTATCTATCTATCTATCTGTCATCTATCGATCGATCCATCCATCCATCCATTCATCCATCCATCCACTTATCTGTCTGTGTTTTCGAGTGCCTAGCTTGCTAGCTAGCTAGATAGATAGGTAGATAGATAGATAGATAGATAGATAGA
>NW_026415656.1:0-248 GCF_001194135.2 Octopus bimaculoides | reverse complement strand
TCACGAGAGCTCGGAGACGGTGTTGTCTCAAAAAATTTACCCTAAACAGAGAGATCCGTCCCCTAGCATCAACGTTGAAGCTTTTTATACCTCACTGTTAATAAAACAAAATACAAACCGGAATGGTCATAGACCGGATTATAAAGGACCACTTACTCAGATAATGAACCAGATCCGAGTTGAGAAATCTGCTACTGATTCAAATTTTCCCGACACACAGGAGCTGGAAGTACCCCACAACCGGAATA
>NW_026415655.1:0-275 GCF_001194135.2 Octopus bimaculoides | reverse complement strand
GTTCCTTTCTGTTGAAGAGCATAGGCTCAAAACATAAAGGACTTTCTCACCGTCCCAAATATTAAACTAATGGCAACACCAGGCTCCAATCTAAATTTGGCAGAGTTTCTACAGCTGGATGCTCTTCCTAACACCAACCACTCAGAGAGTGTAGTAGGTGCTTTTACGTGTCACCCGCACGAAGGCCAGTCAGGCGATACGGGCAATGGCCACGCTCGAAATGGTATCTTTTATGTGCCACCCACACAAGAGCCAGTCCAGGGGCACTGGCAACG
>NW_026415654.1:0-319 GCF_001194135.2 Octopus bimaculoides | reverse complement strand
TATATCGAGGACTACATTATCGAATACGGCCTTCCTTTTAAAGACTGTAAAAAAAAATTTTAATATTGTGCAACCTTAATTCAATTTTGACCCAGAGAATTTATAACATAAGGTGCCCTGGTCGTGATCATCCCAATTATCTTTCTGGCATAATGTACCTAGGATTACATTATCTAATGTGCCCTTTATATTTTTAAAATTGTAGATTCTGTTTTGAGAGAATTTTGACTGCTATTTCTTGTCGGTCAAATCATGTGTACAGAACGTCATATTTATAATTAGATCATTTCTAATTATATATATATATATATATATATAT
>NW_026415653.1:0-281 GCF_001194135.2 Octopus bimaculoides | reverse complement strand
AGTTATCAATCGCTGATAATCCAGCTTCGGCTTGTTTCATGATTTCCATTGCGCGACTTCTATCTGACAATGTTCCAGCGTATACACACACCAAGCTCTTGACGGGTTCTTCTTTGACTGTTGGAATGCTTTCTTCAGCTATTCGAAACTTGAATTCTTTCTGCACTCCCTTAACAAATGTCAAACTACGCGACTTTTTTGCTCTAAACCGCATCCTAGACCACCTCACAGGTTCGTCTAGTCTCAAGAGGGCATTCTGCATGACTTGTTTATCTGTAGCT
>NW_026415652.1:0-749 GCF_001194135.2 Octopus bimaculoides | reverse complement strand
TTATCATCATCACCATCACTTCAATTCTGGTTTCCATGCTGTCACAGGTCTGATAGCTTGACAGCAACACCAGGGGTCATACCAGGTTCCATAGTCTGTTTTCTGTTATTGGAATGGTTTCTACAGCTGGATGCCCTTCCTGATGCCAACCACTTTACAGAGTGTACTGGCTGCTTATTACACAGCACCAACATTGGTGCTTTTAACGTGGCACCGGCATCAGTGCTTTTTGCATGGCCGCTTGGTTTTAGGACATCAGTGCTCTTGTGGTGAGTAGATTTTCTTGAGTACACCAATGCAACATATATCTCGGTCCTTTGTTATCTCCTTTATAAGGTCCAGCATTTCGAGATCTGCCTTCAATTCCTCATTCCATGTCATGTGGGGCCACCCTCTTTCACAACTTCTCTCCACTATGAGTGATTGACTCTTTTTTTATGTAGCTGTCCTCATCCATATATACAAGTCGTTCCCAAACTCTTAGGGTTGACAATCGATGGCAGAATGAATTGTTTTGGATCACACCATCCCAAAGTGTGAATACATGTGACCAAGGGACCGCATGTGAACTTGTATTGCCATTGAAACTCCGAACATGGACTCTACACCTCAACGACAAATGATGACTATGGTTTCGACATCTGTGTTACCTGACATGCTTGCTTTTCTGGTAGGTCATTTATCGAATTTCATCAGATAGGTTGTTGGCACTCCGTCGCTTATGACGTCGAGGGTTCCAGTTGATCCGA
>NW_026415651.1:0-428 GCF_001194135.2 Octopus bimaculoides | reverse complement strand
TGTGTGTGTGTGTGTGTGTGTGTGTGTGTGTGTGTGTGTTCATACATACACACAGAGTTATATTATTTATATATATATATCTATATATAGGGTCGCCCGATAAGTGGAATTGAACCAGTGTGTGTTAATTATATTGGCAAGATGACTCTCCCTAGACACAATAAAATTTTTGTTTCAATCCACCAATTCAGTCAAAGACAGAAGATATATATATGTGTGTGTGCGTGTGTGTGTGTATGTGTGTGTGTATGTATGTAAGTATGTGTGCATGTATAAGTATATGCGTATGTATACTTATACGCATATAATTGTATATCTTGCGTACGCACGTACACTGCAGGACAATTTGTGCCAGTCAGCATTTGTTCATCCACATACATACATACATACAGACAGACACACATACATACATACAGACAGACACACAT
>NW_026415650.1:1620-2221 GCF_001194135.2 Octopus bimaculoides | reverse complement strand
GGTGCTCCAGCATGGCCGCAGTCAAATGGCTGAAACAAGTAAACGAGTAAAAGAATAAAAGAATAACAAAGGCGAGATTCCCATCGGAAAAAGAAATACTGCAAGTAACAAACTGCAGAGACCCCCCACCCCCACCCGATTGTGGGACGTATAAAATAATTGAACAAGGAACAACCAAAAGATTCTAGAATGGCAATAAATTGAAGGCGAATGCAAACATGAATTTCAAAAGTCAAAATCTTATCTACTGCATCACATACCCACAATGCAACGGGAATTACAACGGAGAAATAGAAGCAGAGCTAAGCAGTTGTGTTGTTGGCACTCCGTCTCTTACGACGTCGAGGGTTCCAGTTGATCCGATCAATGGAACAGCCTGCTCGTGAAATTAATGTGCAAGTGGCTGAGCACTCCACAGACACGTGTACCCTTAATGTAGTTCTCGGGGATATTCAGCGTGACACAGTGTGACAAGACTGACCCTTTGAATTACAGGCACAATAGAAACAGGAAGAAAGAGTGAGAGAAAGTTGTGGTGAAAGAGAACAGCAGGGTTCGCCACCATCCTCTGCAGGAGCCTCGTGGAGCTTTAGGTGTTTTC
>NW_026415650.1:0-1062 GCF_001194135.2 Octopus bimaculoides | reverse complement strand
GTGTTGTTGGCACTCCGTCTCTTACGACGTCGAGGGTTCCAGTTGATCCGATCAATGGAACAGCCTGCTCGTGAAATTAATGTGCAAGTGGCTGAGCACTCCACAGACACGTGTACCCTTAATGTAGTTCTCGGGGATATTCAGCGTGACACAGTGTGACAAGGCTGACCCTTTGAATTACAGGCACAACAGAAACAGGAAGTAAGAGTGGGAGAAAGTTGTGGTGGAAGAGTACAGCAGGGTTCGCCACCATCCCCTGCCCGAGCCTCGTGGAGCTTTAGGTGTTTTCGCTCAATAAACACTCACAACGCCCGGTCTGGGAATCGAAACCGCGAACCTATGACCGTGAGTTCGCCGCCCTAACCACTGGGCCATTGCGCCTCCACTCCCACAAAATACACAGAATACGAAAATTACAATTAAATAAATACCAGACTAAAACGTGTAACGAGATCAATATGATCGACTCTTTCCCTTGTTAGAACTGCTCCAGCATGGTTGCAGCCCAACAACTGGAACCAGTGAAAGAATAAAAGTTTGTTCGATAATCTATTTTTACATCAAGAACTCTTAATCATATTTTCGAGTTCATTTACTGATTATCGATTCTATCTTCTTATCAGATGGACAGGAATATCTAAGTATCAATAAATTCTACAGTTCTGTTTATGAATTGCTTATGTCTGTGTGTGTGTGTGTGTGTGTATGTGTGTGTGTGTGTGTGTGCGTGTGTGTGTTTGCATTTATGTGTGTGCGTGTGAGTGTGTCTGTATTTGAAATAATGTGTTAGCGTTAGTGTGTGCGTTTGCATTTATGCGTTAGCGTGTGTGTGTGTGCTTGCATTCATGTTTGTGTGTGTGTGTGTGTGTGTGTGTGTGTGTGTGTGTGTGTGTTTGCATTTATATGTTTGCGTGTATGTGTGTGTTTGCATGTATGTATGTGTGTGTATGTTTGCATGTGTTGTATGTATGTGTGTGCTTGCATTTATGTGTGAGTGAGCGTGTGTTTGCATTTATGTGTGTGTGAGCGTGTGTTTGCATTTATGTTTTAGCGTGTGTGTGT
>NW_026415649.1:0-611 GCF_001194135.2 Octopus bimaculoides | reverse complement strand
GTTAAGTGAGAGAGGGTTAAGTTAGAGAGGGTTAAGTTAGAGAGGGTTAAATTAGAGGGGTTAAGTCAGAGAGCTTTGAATATGCAGTGCGTGAGAAGACCTGGCAAGCCATGTGAGACCTAAATCCAAGGCCTCTGCCAGGGGTGTAGCCAGCCCACTTATGCGTACCTTTCCTTCATTGGACACTAAACTCTGTTTGCGAAGACCTGTTGAGGTAAATGAAATCAATCCAAATTAGCCCACTGGCACCCATGCCAACCTCTCCTTCATTGGACACTAAACTCGGCTTGCTAAGACCTGTTGGGGCAAGTGAAATCGAAATCGTAATTGAACCAAATTCGATGACTGGCACCTGTGCCAGTGGAGCGCTAAGAGCACGGTCCGAGCATGATCATTGCCAGAGCAGCTGTCTGGCTTCTGTGCCAGTGGCACGTAAATAGCACCATTTGAGCGTGATCGTTACCAGCATCGCCTTACTGGCACTTGTGCCGGTGGCACATGAGAAACATTCGAGTGACGTCATTGCCAGTGCCGCTGGACTGGCCCCTGTACAGGAGGCATGTAAAAAAACACCATTTTGAGCGTGGCCGTTGCCAGTACCGCCTGACTGG
>NW_026415648.1:0-294 GCF_001194135.2 Octopus bimaculoides | reverse complement strand
TTTAAACGGAATCTGGACAAATTTCTTCAAGGAATACCAGATAAGCCACGTATGCCTGGATACAACTCATTCAACAAGAACTCCCTGCTCGAATGGACCATGATACCGCAAAACTTGACTTAAAAAGGATTTAGATAATCCTATCAGGTGGTGCTATTAAGTTAAGACATAGCCTGGATCAATCTTTGCTCGAAATCTAAGTTATCTAAGTCAGGGGTTTTCAAACTTTTTGACTTGCGGACATCTTTATATTTCAGGCTTTACCTTAGGGACCCTCTTATAAACGCTTATGAA
>NW_026415647.1:0-216 GCF_001194135.2 Octopus bimaculoides | reverse complement strand
TTATTATCGGTCAGTGTTGACAATGGAAGTAGATCTTCCTTTATCGACAATACTGCAGATGGTAATGTTGTGTGTTCAAGTAACTGGTTGCATTTCTTGTTTATATTTTGTATCATGCAGTAATAGCAATAATACCTTTTTGTACATCAGTGTCCAGCTGTAGTCATTAGCTATAGTTTCAGTAAATTAAGTTTATTCATATTAAGATAGAGATGA
>NW_026415646.1:0-455 GCF_001194135.2 Octopus bimaculoides | reverse complement strand
TATATGTATATATGTCTTGATGTAAATATTTGGTAAAGTTCTTGTACGCACAAGTCGCATCTATATCCCCTAATTAATAGTTCTAATTAGTTCTCAATCGATAGAATAGCTATTGCTTTTGTCTCTAATTGACCAAATTAGTTTATTTAGGCTTGCAGTATTTTTTTCTTCCTATCTCTAAAAGAATTGAAATGATTGGTCAGACACATTTTGAAAAAAACTGAGTTGGCCCCTATATAAAAGTACTCTCTTACCTCCGAGGTAACTTTGTATCAATATAGTAGGTTCCTAGTTTGACATCTTGATTCCAACGGGCATACTTTATCTCTAGTACAGCTGCATAGACCCGTTTGTCTATTTCTATTATTTATTGTGTTATTAACATCACTAGGTGGAGGCGAAATCGCCCAGTGGTTAGGGCAGCGGACTCGCGGTCATAGGATCGTAGTTTCGAT
>NW_026415645.1:0-392 GCF_001194135.2 Octopus bimaculoides | reverse complement strand
AGGAGAGAGGCGGGAAGGTGTGTTCAAATTGCAGGCATAATCGAATCGAAATGTTTAACATAATAAAACAATGCCATGAAAATCTATGAATTTATGCATTGAAAGACATCCCGATAGATAACTTTAGATAATATATGTGGGCGTCACACTATTATCTTTTATGATTTTTCGATCAAAGGCTGTGACCAAATGGGGCATCGCCATTATTCACTTACTATTACGTTTTCTGATTACGTTTAAATGCATATCGCTAATATGAGTGTCCAGACATTCGCTGAACGAAAAGTAGATGCCATAGTTAATAACTGAGAGATGTAGAGAGATAGATAGGTAGATTGACATACAGACAAACAGATAAATAGATAGATAGATAGATAGATAGATAGATAGAT
>NW_026415644.1:1910-2787 GCF_001194135.2 Octopus bimaculoides | reverse complement strand
TGTGTGTACAGAAGTATATTTATTCGCCAGTTAAGTTCTACTCTACACAATCACACGTCCACATGCATACACAAACAAAACACAAACGTCTACAAATACACACACAAACACACACACACACAAACACAAACACACACACAAACAGAACACACACACAAACACACACACTCACACAAACACACACACACAAACACACCTCAGACACACAAAAACACAAACACACACACAAACTCACACATTCACAGCACTCTTTCATATTTTCCTGTATATAAATATTTATGTACAAATTGATATCTCAACGCATATGGAATACATCCGAGCATACATCCTCGCGGGTATATATACAAATATGCCAATATACATACATACATACATACATACACACCTACATACGTACACACATACATACATATACACCTACCTACATACATACATACACACCTACCTACGTACATAAATACATACATATATATACACACTTTTTCATATGTATGTACATAAATGTCAGGGGAGCGCGGGTGTATATATTTTACATGTATGTACCCTGTGCCCCTCCTTTATAGGTTGAGGCACTGTGTGATATCTTGTTGACATATAGTGACATACATATTACATATAATCATACAGAGGAATGTGTGTATACGTGTGTATACGTGTGCATATACGAATGTGTATGTGTGTGTGTATGTGTATATATATCTATATACGTATACACACAGATATGTATATATACATATGGGGATGTATGTGTGTGTGTGTATCTATCTCTGCATGTGTATATATGGAGATGTATATGTGTATATATATGAGTGGCTTTGTGTATATTTATGTGTAGGTATCTATGTATATATATATATATATATATATATATATATAT
>NW_026415644.1:0-1677 GCF_001194135.2 Octopus bimaculoides | reverse complement strand
AAAACAATTTGCAATGCCATCCGCAAAAGGGACTGTCCTGAAATAAACTTAGGAAATCCTTCTGTTACAGAATAAATTGTTAAACACCAACTCAAGGAATACTGGTGGAATATTCCCATCAAAACTTACGTCAAATGTAAACATAACAGGCCGAGAAAGAGAATATCTATGGACAACTGCTTCGAAACCTCCAGCTTCTATATCCAGACTATGACTCCATATTCATACCAATAATAATTGGAACACTAGGTTTTGTTAGTAAATGCTTCTAAGGGATTCTGGGTAAACTGGGATTTTCAGAAAGAGAAATCGATCGGCTAATTCGTACATTACAAATGTAATCTGTGAGTGGAAGAACAGTAAAAATATGCAAGACTTTTCTTCAGTTCCAAATGTGTATTTGCTTGTGTTAACTACATCTCAAAGATGGGGCCTTGTATCTTTGTTGGAGATCGGGTCCCTCCTCAGCGGAAGATTTTTATAATAATTAAAAAATAGACGTGACATACATACATACATACATGCATACGTGTATAATGCCTACTCGCATTTATAAATTCATGTATGTATGCATATAAATATATATACACACACACACGTACATATATTCATGTGTATGTATACACACACGTTCATATATATGTGTGTATGTGTGTATATATATATATATATATATATATATATAGATGCACATACATACATACATACATACATGCATACATACATATATCTAATATAAACATATAAACGCACGGAAATCTCAACTGAATACGCTGTTTTATTACAGACGGTATTTAAATTAAACGCTGCCGGTTGTATAGTCAAAATATAAATACGCCGCTTGTATCGCGGTTGTTTAAATGTGATCACGACGGGTATATATACACAATTTGTTTATGATGTAACTTTGTTTATTTTAATAGCTGCGCCGTTATCGCCTTGTCAACAGCGTGTTCAAGTATGTCTCCCTGGGGCATCTGTATACAAACATACATACATACATACATACATAGATAAACTCATACATTTATACGTGTGTGACTGTATAAAAATATCTTCTTTTACTTGTTTCGGTCATTTGACTATGGCCATGCTGGAGCACCGACTTAACTGGTTTTTAGTCGAAGAGATCGACCCCAGGATTTATTCCTTGTAAGCCTAGTTACTTATTCTATCAGCCTCCTTTACCGGACCGCTAAGTGACGGGGGCATAAATACACCAGCATCAGTTGTCAAGCGATGACGGGGGCACAAACACACACACACACACACACACTCATATATATATATATATATATATGTTTAAAAAAATGGAGTTATACGCATGTATTAAATGATTTCTTTTATTTCCTACATATGTTTCGAAGATTACGATTGGTTCATTCCAAAGGAATGAGTGATGTTGAGAAAGATGTAATTTTCTCTTCAGAGAAATGCATAAAAATCAACTCAACCGTAAGTGATAATGGTGACAATGATGATGGTGGTGGTGGTGGTGATTTTATGATAATGATGATGATGGTGTTGATGATGATGGTAGTGGTGGTGGTGGTGGTGGTCATGATGTTGATGGTGGTGGTGATGATGGTGATAATGATGATGGTGATAATGATAATGATGATAAGGTTGGTGGTGGTAGTGGTGATGGTGGTGATGGAGATGATGATGTGGTTATGG
>NW_026415643.1:0-205 GCF_001194135.2 Octopus bimaculoides | reverse complement strand
TATATATATATAAAACTATATATATAAAACTATATAAAGAGACCACATCGCAAGGTGAAATCAAAACAATTTCAAAATCCTACACGATTAGGTGAAAAGCACTTTATTTATAAAACATGTGACATCAATGAAAATTTGTAAATGTACAACCATCTAGATTTCTGAGTACCTTAATTTTTTTCTATAATATAATTCCTGTACATCA
>NW_026415642.1:0-244 GCF_001194135.2 Octopus bimaculoides | reverse complement strand
TAATAATAATAATAATAATAATAATGATAATAATAATAATAACTACAACAGCAATAGCAATATTAATACTAATACTAGTACTACTACTACTACCAATATTACTGATAATAATGGTGGTGGTGGTGATGATGATGATGATGACGATGATGCTGGTAACAACAACAGTATCAACCACAACAACAACAACAACAACAACCACAACAGCAAACACAATAATAGTTTCTTTATTAGGCAAGAGGCCATT
>NW_026415641.1:0-365 GCF_001194135.2 Octopus bimaculoides | reverse complement strand
TTATTTCATGTTAAAGTTGTCGTATTTCTGTAATTTCAACCAATCACCGATATCTATTCAGCTGAATACAGTTACTGCTGTGGCGGTGTATATGGTATTAATCCCTTGTTGACATATTTCATCCGGTTTTTTGGTTTGTTTTCTTCTGAAGCAGACAAAATTACAGAAAAATGGTAATTTATACGCATATATTGTTTATATAATAAATTACGCTGTGCGTATCTGTGTTTGTAACAATTTTTCGCTAGTACTCAGTAACACATTTTCTAAATGATGGTAGAGTTTGATTCGAAGAAGATTTGGCTGCTATTATGTTTGAATTACACTATTCTACTTGTTTCAGTTGATTGAATAATAGCTAATAA
>NW_026415640.1:1467-1953 GCF_001194135.2 Octopus bimaculoides | reverse complement strand
GGCCGCCACTTTTATCCAATCTTAATGTAGTCGGAAATAACATCCAAGAAAGCTTTTGCTATTTACGACTGCCCGATGTATTGAGTTCCGTAGAATTTATACACGCTGCGTTGATTGGAAAACTGTAGGTTTATACGCAAGCGTTTATACACACTTTGACAAACATAAAATAAATAAATGGGCCCTTTTTAAAGCCTAACCAGGCTCACGGGCCCGGTTTCCCGGTTTCAATGGCGTATGTGTTCCCCAGCTGGACGAGACGCCAGTACACCGCAGCGTTACACATTTTTGCCACCTGAGTGAACTGGAGCAACGTGAAATGAAGAGTTTTCCTCAAGAACACAACGCATCGCCCGGTCCAGGAATCGAAACCACAATCTTACAATCATGATGCTGACACCCTAACCACTATGCCACGCGCTTCCACCTTTGACAAGCATAGACATATATATTTACAAGTATATATTATAATTTTATGCGTGTATA
>NW_026415639.1:9246-10421 GCF_001194135.2 Octopus bimaculoides | reverse complement strand
AAGAGATAATCTATTAATTGAATACAACTGATATAAACACTTTCCATGTCTTCATATGCATAAAAAGAGATATGCTCACACACACACACACACGCATATATATATACACACACGCGCGCGTGTATATATATATACATACACACACACGTGCTTATATATATACACACGGGCTCGAATATATACACACACATTACTCGAAGATTATATCTCAATAAGGATTCGAAGAGTTTAAACCATCACCAGGATCATTTAATATTCTATCGTTTGTTTACATATGTGTGTGCGTGCGTATGTGTGTGAATGTGTGCGTGCATGCACGTGTGTGTGTTTGTGCGTGAATGTGTGTGTGTGTGTGTGTGTGTGTGTGTGTGTGTGTGTGTGTGTGTGTGTGTGTGTGTGTGAAGGGTTTTGGTTCTATCGAAAGAATTCAAGCAACTTGTATACTACTGCTATTACAAGTAACACACCCTACAGTTATACAGAATGAGACGATCGGGTGTGGCTGTTTGGATTCTGACGATCTGTCGTGACTGACTAGACATTCAGCTTGTTTTGGTGACAGTGCTTTTTGGCACTTTAGGCAAACGCATACACACGCACATGTGCATAAAAATATACGCATACAAATTGACTGAGGAAGGGAGAGGAAGGGAGACATTATTATTTATCGATTGATAACGATTGACATGAGCACTTTCCCTCATCTCATAGACGTAAAGAGGAATATACTCACATACATAAACAGAGAAGGCGAGAAAGAGGATGTGAGGGGAAGAGAAACATTAAAACGTCTAATGTCAAGTAAGTCAGCGTCGAATCAACGATGCCAAATGGGTGGCGCCAAAACGGCTGAGCCAAAACACTTCATATCTAAGATGTAGGGTTCTATGAATTCCCGTTGGAAAAAAATTGGTTACTTGGAGGCGATGGAATATAATTCTCGCTGCAATGTTTTCTTAGAGAAAAGAAACGTTAAAGATGAGACTTGAAAAAATAAATGTCCGCGGCAGCATGGGAGGGACATTGTGTTGTGAAGAAGCTTACTCTGCAACCACGTGGTTTCGAGTTCAGACCTACTGTATGGAACATAGGACAAGTATCTTCTGCTGTGAGAAAGCCGGTTGTACACACACACGCGCGCGCGCGCGCGCACACACACACACATACACACACAC
>NW_026415639.1:8623-9236 GCF_001194135.2 Octopus bimaculoides | reverse complement strand
ACACGCACGCGCGCGCGCGCACACACACACACACATACACACACACACACACACACACACACACATTTCTATATGTATATGTAAGCATGTATGCGTATGTATGTGTATGTGTCATCGTATCTGTGTTATTCCCCGCCACCGCTTGACAACCGGTTTGGTTTGTTTATGCCCCCGTAACTTAGTGGTTCGGCAAAAGAGAGCAATAGAATAAGTACCAGGTTTAACAAAAAAAAAAATCCTGCGGTCGATTCATTGGACTATAAACCTTCAAGGCGGTGCTCCAGCATGGCCACAATCCAATGACTGGAACAAGTAAAAGATAAACGATAGAATTCTTCCAATTCCAACAGCAGAATATCCAATTCGAAAATCAGAAACAAAGACTTACTGAATCAAACGAACCTCAATATGAAAAGACTATCAAATAACCAAAGCAACACCAGAATCAAAGAATATGGCATTCAAAAGAATATCGGAATTCTAAAGAATGAAATCCATGTTTTGTTTTGATCGTTTTAAGCTTTATTGTTGCTGTTTTCTTTTGCGGTGACGGGTTAGAAATGTCAAAAAACGTTCCACTAATTAGCGTTTAAAACAACGAAAATATTGCACC
>NW_026415639.1:5148-5862 GCF_001194135.2 Octopus bimaculoides | reverse complement strand
TATATAAACTCCTCATATATATATCAGGAGTTTTTGACAGGATGACTCAAACTAATAAGTATGCACTCTTAGTGCTCAAATTGGTATGTCACCAATATGCTTTAATCTATGCTTACCGACTCAAAGAGAAGCCACTTCTAGCCGCTTTAGAAAGGACAATCGCATAATCACATCTTCAACTATATATATGTATATATATATATAGAGAGAGAGAGAGAGAAATAGATAGATAGATAGACAGACAGATAGATAAAGAAAAAGTTATCAAATGGTGCAATACAGCAGTATTGCTTCCCAGTAGAACAAAACACCATCAGGTTAAAGTATAATAAGATAGTGGTACAACAATGCACCAATATTTACTGGAAATAGCAGTCGATAATAGCACTGCTCTCGCTCTGTTAACGGCTAGGCTGTTCAGAAGAGTATATATTGGCATTGATGTAGCGACATTTGAGATTTTGTCTAGGTGAATCTAGACAATTTGGAAAGTTCGAAACCTAGGTACTAGATTATCTACAACTGGGTTGTACATTTATTTAATGTTCTTCTTACAGGTAACACGAACGGTTTTATGTTCACCGCCCGCAAACATTTTTGCCAGTATATATATATATACAGTGAAACTTTACTATAGCGTCGTATATTATCGACTGCTATTTCCAGTAAATATTAGTGCATTGTTGTACCATTATCTTATATATATATATATAT
>NW_026415639.1:3381-4271 GCF_001194135.2 Octopus bimaculoides | reverse complement strand
TATATATATAAATATATATGTATGTATGTATGTATGGTGCAAGTCAACTTGCGACCGAACAAGACCACTTCCTAAATTCAGTTATTCTGTGCAAACGTTGTGAGAGACCAAAAGGTCAAGAAGTTCCCGCGTGTGAATGTGTTTTGAGTGGATAAAGTGTTGCACTTGCAGCGAATTCAGTCATAATGCTAATGATACAACAATGGATGAGACAACCAGAAATCTACTGTGCTTCATGTCTTTTATATGAGTTTTGCCTCTTCTAGAAGGAAGTTGAGAAGAGAACTAAGGGTCCTACACACTTAGTGGTTCACACATTAGTATGTATGTGTATGTATGTATATGTATATGTATATATATGTGTGTGTGTGTGTGTGCGTGTGTGTATTGGCATCTTCCTTTCAGTCATTTCAGCATGTGGAACAGTTGATCCCAAAACCATTTTCTCTCTCTGATTTCTTCCCTCTCTCTCCTCCTCTCTCTCTCTCTTTCATTCTTTCTCTCCCCCACCATCCTTTTTTTCTTATATAATCCTTTCTGTCAAGAACGTAGGCTCGAAACGTCAAGGACTTTTCCATTTTTCCCGAGTGTTCAAGCTAATACAAATGCTTGTTCTTCTTTCACCTGGCTCTGTCTTTTGTTTTCTGTAAATTTATATTTATATATTTAAGTGTACTTACACACAAATATAGAATAAAAGAGATATATACACAAATAATAAACAATATATAATATATATATATATATATATACAAGAAGATAGGTATATGTATCTATACATACATACATACATACATACATACATACACACATATATACATGTATATATATGCATATATATGTATATATATGTATGTATGAATGTAGGTATGTAAGTATATATATATATA
>NW_026415639.1:0-993 GCF_001194135.2 Octopus bimaculoides | reverse complement strand
CTTTTCCATTTTTCCCGAGTGTTCAAGCTAATACAAATGCTTGTTCTTCTTTCACCTGGCTCTGTCTTTTGTTTTCTGTAAATTTATATTTATATATTTAAGTGTACTTACACACAAATATAGAATAAAAGAGATATATACACAAATAATAAACAATATATAATATATATATATATATATATATGTACATATATTCGTATATATATATACATTTATGTATATGCATATATACATGCGTATATGTGTGCATATAAACATGCATGAGTATATACATATACACACATGTATATATATATAGATATATTCCCAGAGAGCAAAAAGCAGAGAACGATGCAATAACAAACAAACGCATAAATTATCATCTTTGTCAGTGAACAAACCAAAATGCTATTAGATTTTCAAAAACAAAAGAAGAAACAAAACAAAAAACAAACAAAAAAAGAGAAACAAACGGGTGTATATAAAAAAACAACAACATTGTAAATGCGAAAGCAACCACAAAAGAAACGTCTTAGTACCCACCCAGGACGAAAAAAAATAGGTATAAAATAACAAGACACAGAATATACTAAAAGTAAAGGTTAGAGAAAAATATTCAAGCTGTTAGCGAATTATAAACAACAGAGAGGGAGGAGTAGGAGGAGGAGAGTTTGAGAGAAGGCATGGAGGGAAGGTGGTGACAGAGAGTAAGAAAGAGAATAAGGCAAGAACAAAGGAATATAGGAATACAATGACAAACACATGGAATGGTTGAGTCATAAAGAATTGAAGGCTGAAAATAACACAATTAATTATTGTATATTAAGTAAAAATGGAATATATTCATGTGTCACTATGCGTGCATGCGCCGGTGTGTGCGTGTGTGTACGGTGGTATGTATGTGCTTCTATGTGTGTATGTATGTGTTTATGTGTATATGAATGTATGTGTGTATGTATCTATGTACGTGCATGTACATGTATGTGCATGTATATGTGTATGCATATATATATA
>NW_026415638.1:0-292 GCF_001194135.2 Octopus bimaculoides | reverse complement strand
TGTAGGAATATAGGTAAGTTCGATTTTATGGCATGAAAGATGCTGGTTATCCCAGGACTGTGTGTATTAATGAACAGAATTGTGTTTTCATTAACCTTTTCCTTGTGTGTCCGTAGTTGGGTGATGTTCAATTTCATTGCCTTTTTAATTCCCTCATTAATTAATCCCAAAGGGTACTTCTGCATTGTGAGGAAGCCTTTGAGCTCGTTGAGTTGGATTTCACCTATTTTGGGGTCAGCTATTATAGCACAGATGCGTCTTGCCATGCTGTATGGGATGTTTCTTTTGATGT
>NW_026415637.1:0-335 GCF_001194135.2 Octopus bimaculoides | reverse complement strand
AAATTGATGAATTTTTACTTAATGAAATGGGTCTAAATCAGGTGATTCTGTATTTATTATTAGTTGGTAGATTGCGTGACCAATGGTCTGGGGTGGATTACTCTGCGTATGCACCTGCATACTGTACCTCTGTAGGCGTTTCGCTGTCGATAGGTGACTTTCTGCATGGGTATTTCTATATACGACTAAATTCATTTTTATGCACGTAAGAAAGTGCGTATTTGTGTATGTATATTTTATAACGACAGAAGTTCATACCTGCACCTACATCAATACAATAACACACTGGAAAATGAATAGATTGTATACATACATACATACATACATACATATAT
>NW_026415636.1:0-840 GCF_001194135.2 Octopus bimaculoides | reverse complement strand
CAATATTTATAATTCATTTTGTTGCTACTTCCAGGATTCAAAATTTATTATTCTGTTTGTAGCTACTTCCAGGATTCAATATTTCTAATTCTTTTTGTTGCTACTTCCAGGATTCAGTATTTATTATTCTTTTTGTTGCTACTTCCAGGATTCAATATTTATTATTCGTTTTGTTGCTACTTTCAGAATTCAATATTTCTTATTTTTTTGGTTCTAATTCCACGGTTAAATATTTTTTATTCTTTATGTTGCTATTTCCAGGATTCAATATTTCTAATTCTTTTTGTTGCTACTTCCAGGATTCAATATTTATTATTCTTTGTGTTGCTTCTTCCAGGATTCAATATTTCTTTTTCTTTTTGTTGCTGTAACCAGGTTTCAATATTTCTTATTTTTTTGTTGCTACTTCCAGGATTCAATATTACTTCTCCTTTTTGTTGCTACTTCCAGGATTCAATGTTTCTAATTCTTTTTGTTGCTACTTCCAGGATTCAATGTTTCTAATTCTTTTTGTTGTTACTTCCGGGATTCAATATTTATAATTCTTTTTGTTGCTACTTCCAGGTTTCAAAATTTATTATTCTGTTTGTTGCTACTTCCAGGATTCAATATTTCTAATTCTTTTTGTTGCTACTTCCAGGATTCAATATTTATTATTGTTATTGTTGCTACTTCCAGGATTCAATATTGCTTATTCTTTTTGTTGCTGTTTCCAGGATTCAATATTTATTATTCTTTTTGTTGCTACGTGCAGGATTCAATATTTCTTATTCTTTTTGTTGTAACTTCTAGGATTCAATATTTCTTAAACTATTTGTTGCTACTTCCAGGATTCAATAT
>NW_026415635.1:0-876 GCF_001194135.2 Octopus bimaculoides | reverse complement strand
AACAGAGTGATGCCACGGAACTAATCGCAGATTTCTTTATTCTACTTGCCTTTAAACAAGGTCACCAAGATACCATCTATCCAATATTGTAGTATAGGAGCTCCATCCCAGCACTCTGTGATGAGATGAAGTATCATTTGTATTATGTTCTTATTACCAACCTTTAGCAGTTCCACAGGAATTTCATCTGATCCAGGTGCCTTACCTGTGTTTAACTGGTTGATGGCCATTTTGACCTTGTTATAATTTGGTAATCAATCCAATTTACAGCACATTAGGTGATGCCATCTAGCACCTCATGATCAACTGATGATGAATTATCAAATAAATCAGTGAAATGTTCTTGCCAACTTTTAAGGATTTTCTCTGACTTCTTGATGATGGCAGTATTATCTTTGGACCTAATGGGAACAATAGATGAAGTTGCTGGACCATTTACTACATGTAAAAGACTATAGAACAATTTAAAATCCTTTGTGTTATAAGCACTTTGAACATCATCAGAGATCTTCAACCACCACTTATTTTCAAGCCTTCTCAGCTTATGTTGTAAGGTGGCTTTATATTCTTCATATGTCTTTTTAATAACAGTTAAATGTATATAGCACTCTCCCAGAAGCTTTTCTCGAAGAGCATGTTTTTTCTTTAAAAGTTGACTGATAACTAGATTATCATCATCAAATCAATCAATCTTTATATATATATATATATATATATATATGTATATATATTTATTTATATATGTATATATATAGATAGATATATACATATACACATATACATTTATCCATATTTAGGCTGTATATATAAGCAAGGACTAGAATCAAAGGGCCTTAGAGTCAACCTAGCTGAAACCAAAATCCTAATAAGTAGGAA
>NW_026415634.1:0-712 GCF_001194135.2 Octopus bimaculoides | reverse complement strand
AAAACCCGCTTTAGTGAATCGAAAAGGAGTGATGTTTCATCAAGACAATGTTGGGAAAAATTCCTCATCCAACTTATTCTCCTAACCTCGCTCCTTCAGACTACCATTTGTTTCGTAGTTTACAGGATCATTTGGGTGACATAACTTTCGCAAGCCAGGAGGATGTCGAAACTGACATTTCAGTGTTCTCCGCTTTGAAACCAAAAGAGTTTTACATTGATGGTATTAAGAAGCTTCTGAATAGATGGAAGGGAGTCATAGATAATCAGGGAAAGTACATTGATGATTAAATTTCAATTAAATATAACATTTGATCACTTGTTTTCTTCATTCAAAAAGTTCGGACAGAACTTATGGGATGACCTCATATTATTATTTGATTGAACGCCACGCATCCATTTCTAAGTAAGTTAATCTTTATCCTTTTGATACGACTCTACTCTATACTGTTTTCTCGCTCATCCTTTCTCTAGTTACCTTTTTTCCTCCCCTTCACCGTTTTCTATCTGACTCTCTCTCTCTCTCTCCCTCTGTTTATCTCTTTTCTCATACTTGACCATCGTCCATTTTACTCTTCCTCACGTGATTATCTTTCTTTTTTTTTCAGAACTCTTTTCAGGACAGCACGTATCCTATCTTGCTCTTCTATCTTTTCTCCTGTTAAAGAAAATATTTCTCCAGCGTTCACTATTTTTCCCTCGTTCTGATCTAA
>NW_026415633.1:6410-6670 GCF_001194135.2 Octopus bimaculoides | reverse complement strand
AGATAGATAGATAGATAGATAGATAGATAGATAGATAGATAGGTGTAAACCTCCTTATAATCTATATCTATACTCTATTAGGTTGAATATGCAGCATTCCAGGTTAGTTTATTTGACAACAATCAAATACACTTCTCATACAACTGCTGGAAGTGTATGTTGTATACAATGTGAAGTAGGGTATATATATATATATATATATATATATATATATAATGCATATATATGTATAGGTGTATGTACAGATGCGTATGTATATA
>NW_026415633.1:3647-5264 GCF_001194135.2 Octopus bimaculoides | reverse complement strand
TTAGTTTATTGCGATATTAACTCTAAAAATTAACGGTAGTATATTCATGTTGAAGCAGTGAGAACTGAGTAGACACATACTTATACCTACAACAGTTGCGCAGATCACGCTTCCTAGATGGTGTTCTCTATCTTCTTTCCAATACATGCACATGTACTGTAGAATATATAACTATATCAATGTATATCAATACATACATACACAAATACATACCCACATAATACCCACATACATGCATGCATACATAAATAAATATAAACATACATATACATACATACATATATACATACATACATACATACATACATACATACATGTATATTTCTTTCATTCCTTTATTAATTTCAGCTCGAGAGCTGCGACCAACTAGGGCAGCATTTACCTATAAATTTTATTTAAGGCAGTTTTGAGAGGCCGTAAACCTGAATCCTAGCCCTTTCTATATGTATATGTATGTCTATGCCTATCTATATACATAGTCGTATATACCTGTATTCACGTTTATATTGTTATATGCGAAGACAAGCATACAAATGCACGCCTATAAATCTTCATATCATTATTTTACATGTGAATGGCATACATATATACAAACAAGTACATATGTGTATAATTGTGCATATTTAATTAAGACATAATCATATTTAAGCAGATATACACACGTATATAAATATATATGTATGCATGTATGTATATGTCTATTGGTATATATCAGAGATGTGTGAACATATTTCCATCATCTAGCTATCTATCTACCTATCTGACTTTCTCTCTCTCTCTCTCTCTCTCTCTCTCTCTCTCTCTCTCTCTCTCTCTCTCTCTCTCTCTCTCTCTCTCTCTCTCTCTCTCTCTCTCTCTCTCTCTGTATATATATATATAATACAAAAAATATATATGCATGTATACACACATATATGTATATACTTTCATCTACATGCGTATATAGATGCATATCAGGATACAGGACGTTAGAACAATGAACTACAGACAACGGAACGAACACATAGGAAAACAGAAAGCCACTTGGAATTATTCATCAGTTGCCTCTATTCTAACTCTACGTTTCGAAATATATATATATAGTTGAAATTTACAGAAAAACAAAAGACGAAGACAGGTGAATAAACAGCAAGGAGGTGTATTAGTTTCATGCTCGGGAAGGTGAGAATGTCTTTTACGTTTCGAGCCTACGCTCTTCAACAGAAAGGAACACGAGGAAATAAACAGAGAGAGAATAAAAAAGAACTTGTAGATTTAGCAAGATGTCGAAGTAGATGTATGTGTGTACGTGCATATATATATAGATATTTATAGACAATAGACAAATACAGGTCTTCTTTTCCAACACATTGACCGCCATTCCAAACTATATTTAAAGAAGACCTTAACGAAAAATAATTCTAGGGATGCTTTTGAACCCCAGATAGAATATTAACTGTTTTCATTTGAAATTTTCGTAAATTTTTACTAATATTTGATGAGATTCATCATCGAAACCGGTAATATTCTATATTCTATCTACATAATTTTTTAACCATTAAATTAAATTCTTTCTAAATTGAAATAGCTTAGGTTTTCTTCTGTGCAATTTGCACCTCCATCTTATATATATATCTA
>NW_026415632.1:3924-4814 GCF_001194135.2 Octopus bimaculoides | reverse complement strand
ATAGAACTTGCTTTTTATATTGTGTCCACGTACAAGCATTTTATCTCTCTATATTTTTTATATATATTTTTTACATATTTATATATATATTTTTATATTTTTATTGCTTTATATATTTTTACGTATTTTTTCTGAATATTTGCTTTCACCCTGCATTTTTTTGTGCATGTGCATATATAAATGTGTATATGAATATATATGTGCATGTATAGGTATATATATGTGTGTGTATATATATGTATGTATATGTATATGTGGGTATGTATATGTGTACATGTATATGGTTGCATATATATGTGCACATATTGGCATATGTGTGGGTGTGCATGTATGTGTTTTATGCGAGTGTGAGTGAGCATATGCATATAGGCACATGTATGTGGGTGTGCGTGCACACATGTGTATGTATGTACATGCATGCATACGCGAATTCTATAAGCATTTTTTACTTTGTCCTCTTTTGGGTTTTTTCTCTTTATTTAACTGTAATTCTCATAGCTCTTTTGTCTTAATAACGGTCATCTTCATTGTAATTTCCCTTTGTTTAACGGTCATTTTCATAGCATTTTTGTTTGTCTTAATAACTGATGAGATGCCAGAGCAGATTTCCGCCCAGACATCCAAAACTCTGAGTTTTATTATGGCAACCGAATAATTGTCACATATTATATTACAGATATATATATATATATAAATTTATTAATAAGGGTAGAAATTGATATTAATCAATTAAAACTAGTGGTCTAGCATATTAAAAAAATCCGAAGATTAAAATTATATTACATACAAAAATAAGAGGAATGACCAGCAAAAGTGGACTCCTATATGCTAGAAATAGATGCCGAATCATCTAACCATGAAAAATATGTTCTCAGTAAAAATTTAGTGAC
>NW_026415632.1:0-1265 GCF_001194135.2 Octopus bimaculoides | reverse complement strand
TTAATGAATAATAAATAATATATATATATATATATATATATATATATATATTATTTATTATTCATTAAAATTTAAAATATAAATATATATATATATATACATGCATATATGGGTACAGGACGTCACCAATGGTGCAAATAACATGAAATATGTAGACAAATGAGTTAAATATATAAGCAACGGGCAAAAAATGGAAAACAGGACAAGTAAACACAGAGAAAGGACCCTTTATAAGTTGTTGGCTGTCTATCTACTCCTTGTTTTGAGCATCCAACGACAATATGAGTCTTCAAAGACAGTTGCTCCCGTAAATTCTAAAATAGAATTTAGGATTTACGGAGGGTCAAAGCTGGGAACAAAAAGAGGACAGTGGAAACATATAAGGAAACTGAACGAAAACAAAGATGGAGGGTTGTTAGACCAGAATGAGAGGAACAAACTCATTTAGGGCTAACAGACACATTTGTAAGGGTTAAGGATAAAAGCCACTTTTAAGTTTACTAGATATGTTTAAGGCTTATAGAGGCATTTATAATTACTAGATGGAATAAAGGCTGGCAGAAATCGTTAGGATTGATGGAAGTAATTAAGGTTCATTGATACAGGAAAGTATTGTAGTTTGCTTGAAGCATTGTGTATTGTTTGTAAACAATAAAATGTTTTGAATGACACAACAATGCACTATAATGCAAATATTGGACTATAATAACTGTTGTAATTTAATCATCCCTAGTCTGATATGATACTCCCTAGCAAAATACTCCCTAGCAGATATGATACTCCCTGGCCCAGGAGTAGAGATAGGAGAGTGTTAATATACTTGTGCTAATATAACATTGTGAAAAGGGGACACTACATAATTTTCATGTCACTCATTAGCACTCAGTCAGTTACGATGCCAAGTGTACCAGTTGACCTGATCAATGAAACAGCCGTTTCATGAAATTAACATGCATGTGGCTGAGCACTCCATAGTTCTCAAGGAGATTCATTATGACACAGAATGACACAGCTGGTCCTTTTGAATTACAGGTACAACTCATTTTTGCCAGGTGAGTGCACTGGAACAACATGAAATAAAGTGTCCTGCTGAAGGACATAATGCGTCTCTGGGAATCGAACTCACGGCCTTGTGATTGTGAGCTGAATACCCTACCCACTAAGCCACGTTACCTTCACTAATTTTTATGTATTTCAAGTGCAAAGACTCATCATCAAAATTGAAGGTATTAATGAAATATAAGTTTATGTAGCTCCAGCCATAT
>NW_026415631.1:0-268 GCF_001194135.2 Octopus bimaculoides | reverse complement strand
GTGTGTGTGTGTGTGTGTGTGTGTGTGTGTGTATTGATGTGCGTATAAAATTTTCTACATGCACCTATGAATATAGTACAGTATATATATTATTTATATATTACATACATATTGATGTATATATATGTACGTGCATATATATACGCATATATGCTTGTATATACGTATGCAATATTTATACATGTATACATGTATGTATGCATGTAGGTATGTATGTATGTATGCATATATGTATGTATGCGGTATATGTATGTATGTGTGTATGTAT
>NW_026415630.1:0-203 GCF_001194135.2 Octopus bimaculoides | reverse complement strand
TACACAATATAAATGGGTAAAATTTCCGAGGCTTCCACCACACCCCACCCCGTTTTTCGGACCACAAAAATGATTTTGTAGTATATTAGGAGGCCAGGGTAGTTGATTCCACGCAAAAAATCCGACTTTTTTTCTTAATGACAATCGTGCGAATGTTATCTAAAAATTTGCCTGGAGTTTTTCATGGTAAATTTGAGATTAAA
>NW_026415629.1:0-210 GCF_001194135.2 Octopus bimaculoides | reverse complement strand
TTTTTTTTTTTTTTTTTTACCTTTTTCTTGATAAACTCGTCTTCAGTGAAATCGAACTGTTTGTTTTGTTCAATGAAACATTGTCGATTTTCATGACGAGTGATTCCATTATATTCTTCTCTTTCTTCTTCTCCCCTCCTCCTCCTTCTCCTTCCTCCTCTTCCTTCCCCTCCTTCTTCTTCTTCGGCTTCTTCTTCTTCTTCTTCTTCT
>NW_026415628.1:8782-13005 GCF_001194135.2 Octopus bimaculoides | reverse complement strand
TTGCCATGTCAAAGTTCACCTATCACGCCCTCAGTAAATCGCGGATTTTTCTGGCTAATATATGTAAATTTTTATCGCGGACTCCGCAGTGTATCACAGATATTCTGCTGCCGATAGGTATTATATTTTATATTTTAATTATTTCTGTGGTAAAATATGCATTTTCGTGCCTAAAATTCAATAAATTGATAAATAAAAATGCAGTACAGTACTGCAATGTATAACACATTAATTAAAAAATATTAAAAGAAAATACGTAGTGTACCGTAGATGAGTAAACAAAGAATCGCACATGCTGTATGGAAAATGAAACTCAGGAGGCGAGTGTGTAGTATAGTTTTGTATTATAGTAAAATAAATATATATCAGGTTGAGTAAAAAGTAAGCAGCGTTTTGAAACATGAAATTCCTCATAATATATTTCAACAATGCAGAAATTTTATTTATCAAAGTAAGTACCATTACATCCCACACATTTTTGCCAACGAGTTACAAGTTTGTTTATTCTAGTAGCATAAAAATCTTGAATTCTGGAGCTGATGAACTCTTTGAACATACTTTCATCATCGGTTTTATTTTTGAACTCCTTCACTTGCAGGAGACCATCAAAGTGCTTGGAAAAGTGGTAGTCGGTAGGAGAAAGGCCTGGGAAATAAGCTGGGTGTGGAAGAACTTTGTAGCCAAGTTCCCTCAACTTCATGAAACGTGTTGTCGAGCATTGTCATTAAGAATGATTGGCCTTCTTCTGTTGACCAGTCTGGGGCGGAGGAGCAAAAGCTTTTCGTTCATTTTGGTAATTTCTTGGCAATTTGTTTCTGCAGTAATGGCTTTCTCAGGTTTTAAGAAGTAGTGGATGAGTCCAACAGTATATTACCAAACAGTCACCATAGCCTTCTTTTTGAAGAGCTTGGGTTTAGGGAAGGTTTTCGGTGCTTCATTTTGGTCCAAGCACTGCGAAGAACGTTTTTTTATTATTGTACAGAATCTACTTTTCGTTGCAAGTTCTGGAGAAAGAGCGACAAGCAAATTTCATATCTGCGCATTTTCTGATTTTCATTCAAATCGTGTGGTACCCATTTATTGAACTCTTTTGATTTTCTGATCACATGCAAATGGTTGCAGGCAGTTTTCTAGCTAACTTAAAGTTCTTTTGCCAGTTCTCGGGTGGTTTTTCAATGATGGTCTTTAATTGACCGTCATCGATGACAGATGGGTGCCACTACGATCACAATCTTCAAGGTTCAGGTCTCCACTGCGAAATCGTTTAAACCATTTTCGAGTTGACCACTCACTGGTCATTTCCTCACCAAACGTTTCGTTGATGTCGTGAGCAGTTTCAGCTGCTTTGCATCCTTTTTTGAAGTTCAATATCAAAATTGCTCACATATCACGCTTTGACAGTTCCATTTCAGATGATTGTAACAATGGTGAAAAAAATTATCAATGTTAATTTATTGATGCATTTGGGCAAGTCTGTGTCTGTATTATCAGACAATTGCAAAAAATGTTTAAAAAGATTCAAAACTCTGCAAAAGCCCGCTACAAATTCGTCATGGTTTAAGACGTTGCTTACTTTTTACTCAACCTGATACAAATTATAAAACTAATAATAAATATACAATACAGTACTGTTTCTACTTCACCTGTCGCGGGGGGTTTTGGAACGTAGCACCCTCGATAGTTGAGGGATTACTGTAAACATCTGAGGACCATTCTTCATGTTTGTTTTCTTTCGCAGAAACCGTAAGCTCATAGCACCGTCAAGCTATTGTGACGTGCCTACTCCGTGATTACATTTTTTCGATTAGATGAATTAAAGCTGTTTTGTCTTGGTTGAAGTCTTTCTCTCCTCCTCTCTGTCTGTCTGTCTGTCTGTCTGTCTGTCTGTCTGTCTTTCTGTCTGTCTGTCTGTCTTTCTGTCTGTCTTTCTGTCTGTCTGTCTGTCTGCCTGTCTGTCTTTGTCTTTCTGTCTGTCTGTCTTTGTCTTTCTGTCTGTCTGTCTTTGTCTGTCTGTCTCATCGAACCGTGAGCTCAACACCACTCACAACTGAGCTTGCGAGTAAATTTGGTAGATAAAAGTTGATATGGAATCCTTAGTGTGTGTATGTATGATTATGTGGAAGCGTGTGCGCGTGTGTGCGTGCGTGAGTGTGTATGTGTGTGCGTGTATGCGTGTATGTGTGTGTATGCGCGCGTGTGCGTGCATGAATGTGCGCACGTCTGTATATATGCGTGTGTGTATATTCGTGTATGTGTGTGGGTGGGTGTGCGTGCATGTGTGTGTACGTGTGCGTGTGTGCGTATGTGCGTATGTATTTGTGTATGTAAGTGCGTGTGTGCGTGTGCGTGCGTGTGTGCTTGTGTATGTATGCGTGCGTGTATGTGTATTCGTGTGCGTGTGTGTGTGTACATGTTTTTCCATACCCCCACTTGATAACTAATGTTGGTTTGTTTATGACACCGTAACTTATCACTGTAACTTATCGGCAATAGACAGAATAAACACAAGATTTAAAAAAAAATATGTGTAGCGAGATCGATTTGTTCTATTAACCCCTTTCAAGACGCTCCCCATGAATGGCATGAAGATAAAAATATATTACGTCCATCCCTCACCACATATATACGATGATAGGGGTTGATTTGAGGGTGGTTTGTCTCTTATTTCTATCTGTTTGAGCATCTCGGTGATGACGCTTTTATTTGATCTATGGTATTTCTCTTGTTCAATGTTGTGGAGGTACATGGGTATACATCCAGGCGTGTATGTGTAACGTTGTGTATTTGCGTTATAGCGATTATGCATCCGCCATGTTATTGAACTGGTTTAAATTTGGCAATTTGATGTTGGAATATTACCTGTTTTATTGATCTTCTACTATGGTAGCCATTGTTGTGCTGTATTATCTAATATTGCTGCACACATCTTCTACCTCACCAATTCTCTCGTTGACGTATCCAACTCACCATATTTCTACTAGGTATGCCAATTCCACTATGACCAACTATATCAGCAACAATGAATCCGCAATTGCTGCCATCAGTATTAAATTTTCATAGGAAACACCGCTACAAATTGATATCGAAAGTATGCCACAAACTTTTAGTCTCCAAGTGCGGATGATATCTTGTAGGATCGCAAAACAACCGATGACGATAAATTCATCGACGGATCGAGGAAATGGTAGACAGACAATATAGAAGGTATTTTCAAAATTCATGCATCGGTCACTCTGGAATAGAAAATAAAATATTTGGTTGTGTATCTCGAAGAATATATACAATTACGTAACAAAATATCAAGCCTCTACGGAAAGAGTATTATAAGAAACGGAAGGGCCCAGATGTCAGTATAGTGACGTCCTTCAAATGTTCAATCCCAGGAAAACCTTTAAAATCAGCAGTCGATCTTTTTTATCTTTTACTTGTTGAAGTCATTAGATTGTGGTCATGCTGGAGCATCGTAAATGGAGCTTTTCAACAGCATCGGAGCATTTTAGCGCCTATTTCTAGCAATGTAGGTGTTATGCAAACTCTTAGTCAAGTTTAGTTGACAACTATAATATATTCTTGGAAATGGATGTGTGGCGTTCAGTCAAATAATAATAATATAAATAATATATATATATATATTGTTTCTCTCGTTGTTTGCGTATTGAACTAATTTCATGTTGTTTACTGCTGGTGACGTCCTGTACCCATATATGCATATGTATATATATGTATATATGTATATATACATATGCATATATGGGTACAGGACGTAACCAACAGTAAACAACATAAAATTAGTTCAATACACAAACAACGAGAGAAACAAATGGAAAACTGGACAAGTAAACACAGTTGTCGGCTGACTATCTACTCCTCATTTCGAGCATTGAACCACAATATGAGTCTTCGAAGGCAGTTGCTCCCATAAGTACCAAAGAAAATTTTGGATTTATGGAGGGTCAAAGTTGAGAACAAAAACAGGACAGTGGAGACGTACAAGGAAACCGAACGAAAACAAATATGGAGGATCGTTAGACCAGAACGCAGGTAAAATAGCGAACGCTGGAGAAATATTTTCTTTGAAAAGAGAAAAGATAGAAGAGAGAGGTAGAATACGTCCAGTCATATATAAATATATTATATACACACATATATATGCACATACACACACATATACCTTTTCTTCGACTTACGACCACCTGCACTTACGACCACAAAAATGAGAAAAT
>NW_026415628.1:6381-7647 GCF_001194135.2 Octopus bimaculoides | reverse complement strand
GTTTGTCCCCCCGACATTGCTTGACAACCGATGCTGGTGTGTTTACGTCCCGGTAACTTAGCGGTCTGGCAAAAAAGAGACCGATAGAATAAGTACTAAGCTTACAAACAATAAGTCCTGGGGTCGATTTGTTCGACTAAAGGCGGTGCTCCAGCACGGCCACAGTCAAATGACCGAAACAAGTAAAAGAGTATATCAGTAATGTCCTTTGTATACTGAGCCTGAACAAGAGACAGTGTTCACGGGTAGAAAGTTTTTGATGATAGTCTTACTTGAGCTGGTTCTAAACAATATAAAACGCGGAAACCATTATCGGTCAGTTAACCCGCAAGAAATAACAGCCAAATTCTTTGCAATCACATCTTCTTACTGTCTTTTAAAAAGACAGAAATATCGTGCAATAATAATCATAGATTTACAAACAGACAGAAATGTCAAGGTTGAAACACTGGTAATCATAACTATCAGCAGTAGCAGTAGCCTTTTTTTTTTTTAATTCAAAGCAGCGTCCAAACGCTTTAATTGTTGGCAATAGATGTGAGCAGTAATTATTTCATTAGCAGAAGCTGCAGCAACAACACCAATAACAACAACAGCAATCATTGTCAGAATCGGTATAATTATTGTGTTCACACCAACTGGACTCTGCTATATCAGCACCTTGTGGCTATGGAACGTTTCTCACATTTATGAAATCGCTACTAATTCCATGATATAAAACATTCAGATTTAAAGTGTTCGTATTCAAATTAAAACCTTTCGAAAACGATTTTCTGTCAGAATCTTGTATTAAATTAGTATCGGAAAATGTAGTTAATATTTTATTAAATCTCTCTAAATTCTATTAATTTGGCGACCTCAGTCGAGTCAGACATCACAATTTTCAGAAAGCACAATCCTACATTACGATAAGACATAGATCCTGATGATATTTGTGTTCTAGATCAATTAATTAAGAAAAGGACTCCCTTCGGTCACGAGTAACAATGGGATTGCACCTAGAAACTTCCCCTTTGGGGCACAAGTCCAGGCAATGTTGCTTGGGAAAGACCAGCAGTCGCCCATGCACGCGAATCACCCCTGTCCACGCGACTATTGTTATCCAGGGGAAAGGCAAAGGCCGATGCAGCTTGGCACTTGTGACATCTGCAACTCATTCCCAAAACTGAGTTCTCTGGAGCAACATGGAAAAAAGTGTCTTTCTCAAGAATACAACACACAGCCTGGTCCGGGAATCGAACTCACTACCTCAGGATTGCGAGCTCG
>NW_026415628.1:5149-6174 GCF_001194135.2 Octopus bimaculoides | reverse complement strand
ATATATATATATATATATATATATATATATACATACATACATACACAGCGATAAACTTGTATACATATATATATATATGTATACACACATATGTATATATACACACAGCCTGGTCCGGGAATCGAACTCACTACCTCAGGATTGCGAGCTCGACGCTCTACCCACTGAGCTATACGCCTTGACTATATATTAACAATAAAGCTTACCTTTTCATATCTAATTTATACAAATGCCCGCGTTACTGCGTCACATGTAAATCATACATGAAGGCGCATGGCTTAGTGGTTAGGGTATTCCGATCCCGATTGTAAGGCCTTCACTTCGATTCCCGGGGACGTGTTGTGTCCTTGAGCAAGACACTTTATTTCACGTTGCTCCAGTCTACTCATCTGACAAAAAATGAGTAAAACCTGTAATTCAAAAGGGCCGACCATGTCACATTCTGTGTCACGCTGAATCTCCCTGAGAACTACGTTAAGGGTACGCGTGTTTGTGGAGTGCTTAGCCACTTGCACGTTAATTTCACTCAGTTCTGTTAGTCGGATCAACTGGAACCTTCGTCGTCGCAACCGACGGAGTCTCAGTTCAATCATACGATTCACCATCAGTGTTTTATTTTTTTTCTGACTCACCATCTCCAGGTGATTGTCAGTCAAGAACTCATTATCTACCGGTGAGTTCTAGATCAATTCACTGTTTATTTCAACATTGCTTTTCATTGGGTATCCACGGCTATTGATAGCGAGTCATTCTAGATACTATTAAAGTGAAGGCACTGAGCTTCGGCTCGTATCAGACTTGGTCATTACGCCCTGAAACAACGCTTTCCAGTTTTGGCACAAGGCCAGAAATTTCGCGGGGTGGTGGCTAAGTCGATCATATCGACTCCAGTATTTGACTGGTACTTAATTCATCGACAATGAAAAGATAAAAAGCATACATATATATAAATATTTTCATATGTATATGTACAAATGTACATATATATATATATATATATATATATATATATATATATATATATA
>NW_026415628.1:4374-5139 GCF_001194135.2 Octopus bimaculoides | reverse complement strand
CACACACACATATATATATATATATGTATGTATACACACACACACACACACACGCACACACACACACACACATATATGAATATATATATACATTTGTATATATATACATATGTGTGTGTGTACATCGACCCCAGTGTTTCACCGGTACTTAATTTATCGACCCTGGAAGGATCAAAGGCAAAGCTGACCTCGGCGAAATTTGAACTCAGAACGTAACGACGGACGAAATACCGCTAAGCATTTCGTCTGACGACAAATATTATACCCCACTAATTAACATTCATTAGAATTATGGTAAGAAAACGGTTAAGTTGTCGGTTAAATACTGCCAAATACTGATCAGAAAGCAGACCAGTTTTGTTACGAGTCACTGATCACGTGACATTTCTGTTCCATTTTGAAAATTCATTTTAGTCATTTTACATTATTTATTCTGGATCAGCTGGTTTTACATAAAATATATTACAAAGTAAACTGAGTCATAGTACAAAAAGATTATAGGGTCGTCTCGCTTGAAAAACTGGAATTTATCAAAAGACTTTCTAAAGATTTTACGCTTAGGTTCTGACGTTATGATAAACCAACGGAACCTGAAACATTTAGATCACTTCGTCCTTTCTTCATTTCTTTCTTTTTTTCTTTCTTTCTTTCTTTCTTTCTTTCTTTCTTTCTTTCTTTCTTTCTTTCTTTCTTTCTTTCTCAGCCTCTCTCTCTTAAAAATCGGCTGTGGTAAAACCTGGAGAAGGATAACAAGACCTGCTGTAT
>NW_026415628.1:2834-3563 GCF_001194135.2 Octopus bimaculoides | reverse complement strand
TTGCCTTCTGTCAAATCATGGATAACCCATTTTCCGAGTTTGGGCAACTTTACAAGTTGCTAAAGATGGCAGTGAACTGTTGAATTGCTTGAATTGAGCTTCCTTGCCAACTCTTCAACTGACAGAGCATTATCCTTCTCAAGCTTATCATCAAATTCAATAAGGCGTCCTATTCGTGGCCTCTCTCTTAGGCTGAAATCCCCATTTCAGAACTTTTCAAACCATCTTCTGCAACTTCCTTCTATTCTTCCCTATAAACAGAATAGATATCTCGGGCTACCTCTACGACAATGTTTCACTTTTTGAACTCATAAAGCATTATGTGCCTTAAATGCTGCTTCGATACGTCCATCGTTGAAGGGTTAATATTAGTAATTAATTCAGTCAGATTAATCTGTACAGACAAATTATATTAAGTTAAAGGTTTCGAAATTCATATGAGTATCAACCAACACCATTTGACATTTCAGTGTACTGTAAAATTTGATAGAAATTACGTATATATTACTAGCATTATTTATGGGATGACCTGATATATATGCAGGGGTTTGTGTGTGGGAAGAAGCTTGTTTCCCAATCACATGATTCCGTGTTCAGTCCCGTTGTGTTGTATCTTGGGCAAGCGTCTTCTACTGTAGCCTCAGGCCGACCAAAGCCGTGTGAGTGGATTTGGTAGACGGAAACAGAAAGAAACCTGACGTGTATATATATATATATATATATATATAT
>NW_026415628.1:1020-2034 GCF_001194135.2 Octopus bimaculoides | reverse complement strand
TATATATATACGTGTGACGGGGGGATGTGTATATTTGTGTATCTTTGTGTCAGTTTTTGTTCATCCACCATTGCTTGACAACCGATGCCGGTGTACTTATATCCTCGTTACTTAGCGGTTCGGCAAGAGGAATCGATACAAAAAGTAGTAGGCTTACAAAGAATGAGTACTGGTGTCTATTTCTTCGATAAAACCCCTTTAGGGCGGTGCTCTAGCATGGCCGAAGTCAAATGACTGAAACAAGAAAAATAGTATTTATACACTGTTTGAAAGCAAAAGAATTGGATGGACACGACTGGAATTACTTTAAACCATATTGTTTGCTTGAACGGAACTAACCCGGGTTAAACAGCAACAATAACAACAACAGACACTCAAAAATAAGGAATGAATTAAGCAGATGAAGAGACAACGCATGATATCCTCCATTAAACAGACCGATATGATGGAAGATCTGAAAAGAGATAGAGAAAGTACAGCTGAGATATGAAACGTGTAATACAAGTATCCACTTGGTGATAGATTACGCTTGACGGTTAACACTATTAATATAATGTTTATACCGGGGCTTATAGAGACATTATACTTAACAGTGACACTATTAATATAATGTATACACAGGGGCTTTAGTCGGAGGTTAACTCGATATCTTGATGCTCTGCCTTCAACTGGAAACTGGTTAGGGTCAATGGTGTGACTCTTCTCTTCACCTTCTTGCTAAACCATAACAAATAGTTGCCAGTGCAGTGAAGGAAGACATAAGCAGATAGAGAGAATTCAATCCGCCATTCGTCTTTGATTTGTCTTTGCAAGTATTTCAGCTGCTTTGTTATTAGTATCGTATCTCCTAATGTTATATTCTCTCTGAGGTTAAATAGGAGCTAATCACCTATTGATGAGTGATGCCTTTGATCCCGAAAGGTCAATTGACTGATTCAACTTATCGCAATATCCCACTGTATACACATATGATATGAAGATTTATATATACATACACACATATATATATATATA
>NW_026415628.1:377-601 GCF_001194135.2 Octopus bimaculoides | reverse complement strand
ATATATATATATATATATATATATATATATATATATATATATACACACACACATATATATTCAAATATGTGAGTGTATGTCACCAAGTATCCATGCATAAATATGTATAGACATAATATTTTTCCTACTGTTTACCCTACCTTCAACTACACACCCAGTGTGGATGAGTGTGTGTGTGTGTGTGTGTGTGTGTGTGTGTGTGTGTGTGTGTGTGTGTGTGTGTG
>NW_026415628.1:0-320 GCF_001194135.2 Octopus bimaculoides | reverse complement strand
GTGTGTCCGTGTGTACCCATCCTTTCCAGAAAGTCCCATGGCTAATCTGTAAATAATCTGATTTCACGAAATTTCTGCAGCTGAATATCAACGTATTCGATTGAATCTATTACCACAAGAACATCATTTAAAGATGGCAATCCATTGCCATCGTTATCCGCTTCCTCCTCCTTCTCTATCGCCACTACCACCATCACTATCACTAACAACACCACCACCAAGACCATCATGATAATTATCATGATCGTTATCGTCGTCGTCGTAGCAACTACGTGGAGACGCAATGGCCCAGTGGTTAGGGCAGCGGACTCGCGGTCATA
>NW_026415627.1:0-562 GCF_001194135.2 Octopus bimaculoides | reverse complement strand
GAGGCGTGTCGTGTATATGTGAGAGTGTGTGTGAGAGAGCTTGCGCGCACGCGTGTGCGTGCGTGTCTGCGGCGTGTATGCCTGTGTCTGCGTGTATGCATGTTTGTGTGTACGTGCGTGCTTCCGAGTGTATGTGTACGTGTGTGTGCGTGTACTTGCGTCTGTGTGTGTGTGTGTGTGTGTGTATGTATGTATGTATATATATACATATGTATACATATATATATACACATATATATACATATGTTTACATATTTATATACATATATAAACATACATACATATATATAAACATATATATACATCTATATATACATGTGCATATAGACATGTATATATAAACGTATATAGATATAAACATATATATATATACATATATGTATATATATATATATAAACATATATATACACATATATGTATATATATCTAAACATATATATAAGCATGTTTATATATTATTATATGATCGAACACCACGCATCCTTTCCCAAGTAAGTTTTATCTTAATATGTATATATATATATATATATATATATATTATTACAAATTAAAAGGGTAAAG
>NW_026415626.1:0-983 GCF_001194135.2 Octopus bimaculoides | reverse complement strand
ACACGTAACAGAGTACTGGAAAATGCAGTCCTGAGTTCTCTGCACGTAGGAAAATAATAGGCTGGATGGTCATGGCCAGAACGTCTTCAATCACAGCTCTGCTCATTCAGAACTCACCAGTGGCCAAACAACTACAGCAACGCCGCCGCCAACAACAAGGTAAGTGGCCAAAGTTTACAGTCGGAAGCATGGAAGTTATAACTTCCATGCTCAAAATTAAATTGAACAAATTACGCTTGTCATTTGATTTATTTTACCCCGCCAAGCTTTCTGAGATTTGTGGTTTGTTGGCGTAATCTTTGTGCTTTTATATTAAATTCCCAATAATAGTTTATGCATTTCAGTATATGCATTAGCATTTATGTTTTTCTTTGGCAATAGCATCCAGCTATATTATTAGAGTTTAGTATTTGGTTTTATCAACTTTTTAAAGCGGAATTTTAGTCTCGTAACACAGGAAAATATTTAATGTCTCCTATGAGTTAATATTACTCTTCTTGATTATGGTTCTGACGGCTGTTTCTTTGAACGAGGGCATTTTTATATACGGTAATGGTTTTTGATGCCGGTCTAATACTGGGCTTAGATTAACCATTATTGATTATTAGAGTTTGTTTAAATTCTGCTTATTTCTCAGTAAAGATTAGATTTAGTGCAGGAGAACTTCAAGAATTATCAAAGTTAGGGTTTTTATAGCCAGACTTTTATGGGAATACATATATCACAAATGCCATTGAATTAACCAAATATCTTGGAGGTGAGGTCATGTGACCCTGAGTTGCAGATATAAAATTGAATAAAATAATACTTGAACTCTCACTAACTGTAACAAAATTTCATTATGAAAAACCAAGAAATTTTGTGTTTCTGTAGAGTTAATATATAGATGGACATAACGAAAATATTGATTTCTCTCTTTGACTTACAAGTTACACGTTTTACAGGGTGGTGATGGCGGTGGCAAATATCAAAGGCAGTGGACT
>NW_026415625.1:0-399 GCF_001194135.2 Octopus bimaculoides | reverse complement strand
CCACTAAGAACTATACAATCATACATACAATAGCACCTGCAATATTATAATTTATAAAACCACATCCAATGATATCCTCATCTTAATTTATCTATACCTTAATATACTTCAGTATGAATACCTTAAACTGCTTTCATTATTTGCATACCTATTATCTTTTTAATTTTATTTTTTAATTTTTTCCTGCTTTTAATTTTTAATCTCCTGTCTTTATATATATTTCTTATTAATTTTCTATTAATTCTTATTAATTTAATTTCTTATTGTATATTTTCCTTATTAATTTCTTATCCTTTATGTTTTATTGTTGTTGTATATTGTTAAATTTTTATATAGTATTGATTTTTTTTTTATTGGACACTAAACTCCACTTGCGAAGACCTGTTGAGGCAAGTGAAA
>NW_026415624.1:0-258 GCF_001194135.2 Octopus bimaculoides | reverse complement strand
CTACTATTACTACTACTACTACTACTACTACTACTACTACTACTACTAAGGAAATTCTAAGGTTTGTTCATCTAAAACCCAAAGCTTTGGTTTTGCTTCGATACATCATTTTCCTCTTCGTCGTCGTCGTCGTCGTCATCATCATCATCATCAAATTCCTCATTGTCCCAATCGGCGCCGTCGTTGTCGTCCATTTCCACCTTCTCCCCTTCCTCTCATCATCATCATCATCATCATCATCATCATCATCATCATCAT
>NW_026415623.1:0-418 GCF_001194135.2 Octopus bimaculoides | reverse complement strand
TTTTAACTAGATCACTTGTAATTTCTGGAAGAGATTTGAAACCACCACCAATTTGTTGTATTACTACTTTTCAATACCCATGCCTTCTGGTCTATCTTTTATATATCTTACAATGCCTAAAAAATGTGCAACAATGATATTCCTTGAAAAGCGCAAACAGAGGCAAAAATCCGAGAAGTCATCTCCTGGGCGCAATAAACTTTGTCACAGAAGAAAAAAAGATGTCATCGAATAGAAGGTGAAGTGCAAAAGGAAGGATGAAAATATTCCATTGATAAAATGACGAAAGGACGGTAGAGTAATATAGGGTCAGGAAGGATAAAGAAAAGAAGAAAATCTCACTGAACACAGTAAATTGATACTCTCTGCTGGTTGAACGACAAATCTTCGTGGTAGCAAGTGCATGTAATGATAAAAA
>NW_026415622.1:0-233 GCF_001194135.2 Octopus bimaculoides | reverse complement strand
GTGTGTCTGTGTGTGTGTACGTGTGTGTGTGTGTGTGTGTGTGTGTGTGTACATGTAGTGATATGTATGCGTGCTGTGTATGTAGCTATGTATAAATCGATGTATAGGTACATGTATGCGTATTTCTCACTTTCTTTCTGTCTATATTCATATATATATATATATGTGTGTGTGTGTGTGTGTGTATGTGTCTGGGCATATTTGCATATAACCACATTCTCTCTCTCTCTCTC
>NW_026415621.1:0-787 GCF_001194135.2 Octopus bimaculoides | reverse complement strand
TTATTATTATTATTATTATTATTATTATTATTATTATTATTTATCTGTCTAGTTTTGCTAATTCATTTGGCGTTCTGTTGAAAATATTCTAGCAATAACTCCAGTGCCTATTAACTTAGTTTATATTTGTTTCCGTTCAGTATTAATCTAATTCGTCTATAATTTTCTTTCTAACCTCCTCTCTCATTTGTGAGTGTGCTATACACTCTCTAGTTCATTGATTCCTAAGTATATTTATAAGTCTTTGTTTAGTCTAATCCTCTTATCTTTGTATCTTTATCTCACATGACATTATTGTACTTAATTTTCCTCTGGCACATTTTTCTATCCCAAATCTCATCTTAATTCCTCTTTCAAATCAGAGTATTGCCTACAATTGTGATCATAGTTGTTTATCATCTGCAGCACACAACTTCAAGTTTTCTACATGCACAAGATAGTTGATTATCTTTTCATAACGTTTGTATCCGAGTCCATTGCGGCTTAACATCTCGTTTAAAGGCATTAGCACCAAGCAGAGAAGGGGAGAAGAATCTCCAGTGATTATTTCAAGATGTGGGTGCATCATTTGTTGTGCGTAAGCATGACTGCAAGGGAAGAAGTTTGCTTCTTCCTACCACACAATCATGGCTTCAGGTTCAATCTCACTGGGTGGCACCTTAGGCAAGTGTCTTCTGGTATAGCCCTGGGCCGACCAAGGCCTTAAGAGCAGATTTGGCTGACGGAAGCTGAAAGAGGCTCGTTGTGTGTGTGTGTGTGTGTGTGTGTGTGTGTGTGTGTGTGTGTG
>NW_026415620.1:0-217 GCF_001194135.2 Octopus bimaculoides | reverse complement strand
CGATTATGCTTTCGGGTTTATGTTCGTACCACTTTTTTGCTCTGTCAAGTCCAAATTTGCTGCAAAGTCTCCAATGGACAATCCTTGCTATATTGTCGTAACGCCTCTTATATTCTTTCTGGGCTAGTGGTGTACATTGACTGGTAATAAGCCATACGGTTTCACCATTTTGCCCACAGATTCTGCACTTATCACTTTCTGATGTGTTGTCTATTCT
>NW_026415619.1:0-256 GCF_001194135.2 Octopus bimaculoides | reverse complement strand
GTCATTATATTGTCCGACATAAGAACAGTCATTATATTGTCCGACATAAGTACAGTCATTGACATGATTATTCAAATTCAGATTGTTTGTGTTTGAACAATAATTTCGATTGAAGATGGGACTATCATATATCACGAAAGTCATCAACGACCACTTGATAACTGCCTGTGCATTCTATATCAGACTAAGATCTAGAGCTATGACACTCGCAGTGCTCGGGAGCTGCCATGGGAACGAGAATGGGCCCCAACTACAC
>NW_026415618.1:0-333 GCF_001194135.2 Octopus bimaculoides | reverse complement strand
AGTGAGGACGTGATATGGATAGTATTATTGGACGCTCAGGAAAGGAATATGCATTTAAGTCAACACTACATGTATAAATGCACGATTATTTCCCCTTTGCGGTCCCATTATACATAAAACACTTTTCTCCCATTTTTAATCTGGTTTTAAATCATTTTATTGGCTTCCCATTCTAAATTCTAATTTTCTTTTTTTCCTTCTTTTCTTCCCTCCTTGTCCAACGTACTATCCCGTCGCGTTGCATTTTCTAACGTTTTTTTTAAAAATAAGATATGTAGCAATTTTCTCTACCCGCAGTTATCACATTCGGTTAAAATGTCTTACGGTTAAGTC
>NW_026415617.1:1348-2425 GCF_001194135.2 Octopus bimaculoides | reverse complement strand
GATCAACGGAACAGCCTGCTCGTGAAATTAACGTGCAAGTGGCTGAGCACTCCACAGACACGTTTACCCCTTAAGGTAGTTCTCGGGGATATTCAGCGTGACACAGTGTAACAAGGCTGGCCCTTTGAAATACATGCACAACAGAAACACGAAGTAAGAGTGAGAGAAAGTTGTGGTGAAAGAGTACAGTAGGGTTCACCACCATCCCCTGCCGGAGCCTCGTGGAGCTTTAGGTGTTTTCACTCAATAAACACTCACAACACTCGGTCTGGGAATCGAAACCGCGATCCTTTGACCACGAGTCCGCTGCCCTAAATACTGGGCCATTGCGCCTCCACGTATGTGACATAAACAGGTAGAATAACTATTAAAGATGATTATACTCCCTCTGCAGGAGATACTCAGAGCTATCTCAACCTCTTTAAATACATTGCAATGTTAGAAACCCTTCCAGTTCGTCGGCAGGTATCTCAGGGTCACGAGATTTTTACTTGTAGGATGTAGTTGGGGCAGTGAGGACTGAGCTAGTCTTGACCTGTGGAAGGGTTTCACGTGCAGTCTCTTATCAACCAGAGCCATCTTGAGATATTTTCAGTCGGATGGCCGTTGGCTATACTCAGTTCAGCCGCCCTTTCAATGTCTTTTTTTGTCGTCTTTCAGTGAGCCAAAAGTGGAGGTGCCGGTTTATTTGCCGACGTCTCGACTATCCGACAGGCTGTACTGGGTTACATATTACCAATAGCACCAAGACTGACCTAGCATATATATATATATATATACACACATGCACACATACAGATATACTATGAGCCTTCACGGATATTACTACATAAAGACAGTCATAACTACATACACACAGAAGCCAATATACAGACACTAACACAATTGTGCACACACACGTAACTTACACAGTCACAAATATGCACACAATCGTACATGCACATATAACAATCACACATACATACAGAATCATACATATAGTCTCAATCGCACATACACACACGATCACACATACGCACACAATCACACATACATACACAATCAGACATGTACACGCAATCACACATACACAAACAA
>NW_026415617.1:0-471 GCF_001194135.2 Octopus bimaculoides | reverse complement strand
TATATATATATATATATATATATATATATGTATATATATAGTGAGTTTAAACAAGAAAAACGACAAAAGAAACAACAAAAAACAATGCGAGTACGTGATACAGATATTGTGTTACTGGACGCTCAGGAAAAGAAAGAATGAGAATTCGACGTTTCGAGCGGAGCTCTTCGTTGAACGTACACTTTGTCTCTTATATGTAAGTACACAAACTTGAATCCAGATAAAGTTCAGAACACTGCAGTTGCATTATGAAATATATACAGCCATTAAATTTACGTCAAACATATGAAATAAGGATTCCGAGATTCTCTATATAATCCGAGGCACTCAAGAATAATGAAGAGCATAACTCTGATGATCCGCAGAATTTAAGTGAACATTCAAATCATACTCCACACGTATGACTACCTTGGCTTTCGTAAGCAATAAGCGTCGGGAACAATAATTTGAACCTCCATAGATTGTTTGGTG
>NW_026415616.1:0-407 GCF_001194135.2 Octopus bimaculoides | reverse complement strand
ATATATATATATATACATAAAATACAAACACACATAGACAGACGGATGGAATTCAAACAAACAATCATAACTGAGCAGATTAAATTTGGGATATAAGGTATGTCTCAATTATTAGCAACTCAACTCCTATCTTTTGAACTACAATACATTATTTCAATGGCGATATTATACCGTAGTCGAGATATATCGAATATCTAACGAAATCTGCTACCAATAGCAAGTAGGTTTGAGTATAAAGAATACGTGTATTCAAATTCATGCAAATGATATGCTTGTATGCGTATGCGTGCCGGTATGCGTTTGTGTGTCAAAGGCAGGTACATATATATGTTTCTCTACACATATAGCCACAATTGTATTTTTAGGAATAAAATCTAATTGCATATATAAGTAATATATGCATACAT
>NW_026415615.1:0-264 GCF_001194135.2 Octopus bimaculoides | reverse complement strand
CATACAGATACAGTTACACAAGATTTCACAATCACCAACGCACGTTAATTTACACCGTCTGTCCGTTTATCTATACATCTGCATATGTACAGATGCATGTATGTATAGATACATGTATGTATAGATGTATGTATGTATGCATCTATCTATCCCTCAGCCTAAGCTCTCTTTATCTATTTGTGTATGTACCTATATCTCAGTCTGTCTGTCTATTTATCTAGCTATCTATCTAGCTATCTATCTAGCTATCTATCTACCCATCTA
>NW_026415614.1:0-441 GCF_001194135.2 Octopus bimaculoides | reverse complement strand
GCTTTCTTTTCAGGTACATGACGCTGCCGTTCCCCGCCCCAGGGTCTCACAGGTCCATACCTCCCACAGCCTCAGGGTTGGCACTCTTAACATCGGCATACTGAAAGGCAGGTCTGGTGAGATTGTTGAGATGCTTGAACGGAGACGTATCAATATCTGCTGCCTCCAAGAAGTAAGGTGGAGAGGATGTTCTGCTAGGTTCCTCACAGGCAAAGAACACAGGTACAAGATTTTCTGGGCAGGAAACACAGACGGGGTCGGGGGCGTGGGTATACTTCTTGCAGAGAAATGGGTGGATAAGGTAATCGAGGTATTTAGAGTATGCGATAGTGTACTTAAGATTAGATTAATCCTACACGATGGGTTAGCAACCATTATCTCGGCCTATGCACCTCAGCCCGGGCTACCCGATGGACAGAAAGACCAATTTTATGACACCCT
>NW_026415613.1:0-270 GCF_001194135.2 Octopus bimaculoides | reverse complement strand
CATGGCCACAGTCAAATGACTGAAACAAGTAAAAGATAAAAGATAAAAGTTACCTAATCAAAATCTCAAAGCTACAAAGCAATGCATGATTCATTCAAAACAATGTGAATAAATAGGCATTACTTTTGATGGTTAGGGTATCTGGCTTATGATCGTGAGGTCTTTTTGATGGTTAGGGTATCTGGCTTATGATCGTGAGGTCATGAGTTCAATCCCGGTGACGCATTTTTCCTTAAGCAAGGCACTTTATTTCACGTTGCTCCAATTCAC
>NW_026415612.1:0-345 GCF_001194135.2 Octopus bimaculoides | reverse complement strand
ATATATATATATATGTTATGTATATATGTGTATATAAATGTATGTATATATGTGTGTGTGTTTGTGTGTGTGTATGTTTCTGTGCATGTATATATATGCTTGCACGTACACACATACACACATGTGTACACATATATTCATATATGCATATCTAATGTTCAATTAGACTTGAACTTCTCCTATTAGACTGTACTAGCAATGTGTGTGTGTGTGTGTGTGTGCATGTGAGAGTATGTATGGGCAGGTGGGACATCTGTATGTTAATGATAAATTATATTCTTAAAGTGTGACTTTGTATTTGATTTTTGAAATTGTAGAAAAACAACTTTTCATTTCAGTTGGTTC
>NW_026415611.1:0-238 GCF_001194135.2 Octopus bimaculoides | reverse complement strand
TATATATATATATATAAATATATATATGCACACACACTTATGTATATATGTGTGTGTGTGTGTATGTGTGTGTGAGTGTGTGTGTATATATAATATATATGTATATATGCATCTATACATATACGTATATGTTAATACATGTAGATATATATGTGTGTACGTATATATACATATATTTACATATACTAATACATATATATAAAGAGAGAGAGAGAGAGAGAGAGAGAGAGAGAGAGAG
>NW_026415610.1:0-584 GCF_001194135.2 Octopus bimaculoides | reverse complement strand
AATAATCTCTCTACCATTGTGTGTGTGTGTGTGTGTATATATACATACCTATATACATATGTATATATGGATAAAGTTAATTACAAAGAAATACTTCATTACTTGATTCAACTGCATGTCTAGACAACATACAAATTGGCTGTTAGTGTTCAAAGGACATCTTTGATGACAATATGTTATTAAGAGATTTACCTCTGGTCATTAATATGGCACCACAACAAGATATGATGTAGGCAAAATGAAACAATTACACAGAGATATTTTTATAAATAAACTTAGTGTGAGATAATTAATAAATAAAACATACAGAGTAATTACATAACTTAATTTTAAATGAAATCTCTGTTATACATATAAAGAGCATTTAATTTACCAATTCTTATATGGCTACAACAATATGACAGACTTAGAGTAACATTTGAGTGGCTTGAATATATCTTATGAAGATATTAAATTACCTGAGAGTGGATAATTAATTTACAGTAATTATAACTGCTGCAACAAACAATCAATATTAACAGGTTTTAATGTTTTAAATCATAGAAATAAATATGTTAACAAATGCACTTATTTTCCCCTTCAAG
>NW_026415609.1:0-827 GCF_001194135.2 Octopus bimaculoides | reverse complement strand
TATATATATGTGCAGGGTTGGCTGTGTGGTAAGAAGTTTGCCTCCCAGCCACATGGTTCTGGGTTCAGTCCTCATTACCCACAAGAATTTCATTTACCCCAGTTTGCCGACCCCTGCTCTAGAAGTTACATGCCCACAGTGTGCTTGTCACAACTGGGCTGAATCTGAAAACATGCGGAAAAACCATGTAATTTAGAAATAGACTTCTTAACGATAAAACCTTGCCCGTAACTATTTTTGTGTTTTCCTCGTTAACTGTTCTAATTCTTCTATTAGCATTGTGTACAATTCTGTAGTCATTAGCCATGCTTTACTCCTATTAATTAGGAAAGTGATCAATATATTTTATTGATTCAAGTTCAGTAGTGACAAGTGTTTTGGAGGTTTTGGAGCAGTTGCTTTTAAACTCATAAATATTGGCACGCACCAAAAAAGGAGAAAAATTAGTTTGTTGTCTTTTTTTCACCATCCACTCATCATCATCATCATCATCATCATCATCATCATCATCATTATCATCATCATCATCATCATCATCATCATCATCATCATCATCATTATCATCATCATCATCATCGTAATGTCCCACTTCTCCAAGTTTCCATGGGTCAGAGGCAGATGGAATTCATTGAGGCAGATCTTTCTACAGCTGGATGTTCTTCCTGTCACCAACCCCCACTTTATTTCCAAGCAAGGTATTATTATATTTCACCATGACTGGAGGACATGATTTCCATGGAAGGTCGCTAACAACTGTCATCTCTTGCATGGTGGTGACACTTGTTTACAACTGTCAAAAGAAGTAGGCACACACTTGTCCCCCCCCC
>NW_026415608.1:0-319 GCF_001194135.2 Octopus bimaculoides | reverse complement strand
AAGTTTATCTTAACCTTTTTGATGTGACTCTACTCTATATTGTTTTCTCCTCATCCTTCTCTAATTCCCTTTTTTTCCACTGTTTTCTACCTCTCTCTTTCTCTCCCTCTTTCTCTTTTTCTCTCTCGTTGCTCACACGTGAACATCGTCAATCTTTCTTTTCTTCGCGTGATAATCTTTCTTTTTCTGCACGGACGTTCTAAGGACTGGACATCTTCTATCTCTCTCTTCTATCTTTTATCTTTTCAAAGAAAATGTTTCTCTTAACAACCCTCCATGTTTGTTTTCGTTCGATTTCCTTGTATGTCTCCACTGTCCT
>NW_026415607.1:0-577 GCF_001194135.2 Octopus bimaculoides | reverse complement strand
CCAAGGTTCATGAACTCATCGATGCAAATCCACTGTCACATATAGAAAAACTAATAAGTAAAGGCATAATAAATAAGTATAATATAATACAAAGTAAATATCATAAGATAAGGATGATATTAACTGAAGTGGTCGTGAAGCTATAGTAGAAGTGGGACTGAACCCGGAACCATGTTGTTGGGAAGCAAGCTTCTTATCACACTGCCACACTTGCACCTTTTATCTCTGTTATTTTTTTCAATGTACTAAATACGAGAAAACTGTATCTACAGATTTTCAATTTATTTAAATTCAAATTTCTCCGTCTCAGCACACACAAACATAATCGTACATGCACGTGCATACAATATATGTATGTCTATACACGTATGCGTGTATATTTGTAGAGCCATATACACATATGTAGTGCCATATACATATAATTATTTGTTTACTTATATATGCACACATATTTACAAACACACACACATATATATACATACATATATATATATAGATGCGATTGTATTTGTGTATATTATGCTTATGTATATATACATGCACATACATATAATCACATGAAAAATTATATATATGT
>NW_026415606.1:0-369 GCF_001194135.2 Octopus bimaculoides | reverse complement strand
TATTATTATTATTATTATTATTATTCGCAGTAGTAGAAGTAGCATCTGTATTTATCATTCATGGTTTTTGCGAAATACTTAATGAGTTTCTGCTCGTTTCTGGAAACATGAACAAGATACGTCTCAGGAAGTACACATAAAAATATTCACGGTTAACGAAGATGCTGATAATTAATGGAAATGTCAAATGTACAACACGATTTTGAAGTGTCAAAGGTTAACGAGGATATTCTACTTTTTATTCGTCCTGTGCAGGGTTTTTTTAAAAAAATCATTATTATCACTATATTTTTTATTGTTTTTCTGATTTATTACTTTTGTTGTTCATGATAACGCACATAATGTTCTCGTGGTGGCAGTGGTGATGGT
>NW_026415605.1:0-412 GCF_001194135.2 Octopus bimaculoides | reverse complement strand
ATATATATATGTGGCAGTGTGCATATATGTTTGTAAGTTTAAATTAAGAGCAATGTTCTGATTCATGTTTGTAATTCCATTTTTTATGTTGAAATTCATCGATGACAGATAACTAGCCAAAACCTAATTAAATATTTGAGAATTTGTGAATTTAATATAAAATTAATAATAAGAAAAAAAAGTAGTAATTACTTTTCAATAAACACCCACACACAGATATCACATGCATATGTCCATATAGGGTTACATATATATATGTGCATACGCGGACATAGATGCATACATACATATAAATACACATACATAACCACGCACCTATATATCGATATATAGACCCACACATTTATGCACATATACTATATATATACATACATACGTACATATATACATACACATATATGTACATATATAT
>NW_026415604.1:5213-5826 GCF_001194135.2 Octopus bimaculoides | reverse complement strand
GACTACCCGTCTGATAAGGGTACACCAGGCACATGCATCACGACCATATGCACATGACATGGTGATCTCATATCAAGATGGGCAGCACCTGACCTTGCTTGCAGGTGGGGTCCAGTGAGAATTTTCTTCAGTGGCCCATCCTACACAAAAGGTCCCTGAATAAGGCTTGTTTGGGAATGATATTATTATTATTATTATTATTATTATTATTAAGGGGATGAACTGGTAAAATTGTTACCACGCTGGGCATTTCATCCAATTTTACATTCTGGACTCAAATTCTGCCGAGGTTGACTTTGCCTTCCATCCTTTTGGGGTCGATAAATTAAGTACCAGTGAAACAACTGGGGTCAATGCAATCGACTAGTCCCCTCCCCACCAAATTTCTGGTCTTGTGCCTGTAGTAGAAAGGATTATTATTATTATTATTATTATTATTATTATTATTATTATTATTAAGGCGGCGAGCTGGCAGAATCGTTAGCACGCTGGGCAAAATGCTTAACAGCATTTCATCTGTGCTTACGTTCTGAGTTCAAATTCTGCCGAGGTCGACTTTGCCTTTCATCCTTTTGGGGTTGATGAAATAAGTACCAGTTACACACTAGGGTCA
>NW_026415604.1:3832-4489 GCF_001194135.2 Octopus bimaculoides | reverse complement strand
ATTGATCTGTGTATCTATCTACTTACCTAGCTATCTGTCTGTCGATTTGTTCATCTACCTACTTACTTTTCTATCTATCTATCTATCAATATATCCATCTGTTTGTCTGTCTGTCTATTGATTTGTCTAATTATCTCTCTATCTATCAATCTATTTTCTGCTTATCTATCTATATATCCATCTATCTATCTATGTATCATATTTGATGGCATAAAAGATGCATGAACAAATGAGATGCACCTCAATTCAACAGCACATATTTAGAATTGGGTTCATAATTAGCTTACCTGGGGTGATTTGAGACATCTTTTTGAAAAGTGTATCTCATATGCCATTAAATGCATTATATATATATATGTGTATGTAAGTATGTATATATAAACCTAATAACCAGTTGATCTAGCAAGCAGGGTCTCATTTCAGTGAATGGGGATGGCCAATGCACAATGATGCCGTCGAGAATAAGGCCCCGAAATAGCACGCATTCTCTCCTGGTGACCCCATAAACTTGCTAGTATCAAGTATGCAGGGCTTTCAACTGGTACCACTTGCATCTGCAAGTTATTGGCAAAAAAAAATATATATATATTTTGTATATATATTTACACACACACACACTATATATATATATATATATATATATATATATATATATAT
>NW_026415604.1:0-3139 GCF_001194135.2 Octopus bimaculoides | reverse complement strand
ATTATATATATATATATATATATATATATATATATGTGTGTGTGTGTAGTGCATATATATATTATATATATATATATATATATATATATATATATCAGGGATGGAGGCACAAGGTTGGAGGATCGCAGTTTCGATTCCCAGACCAGGAGTTGTGTGTTTATTGAGCGAAAACACCTAAAGCTCCATGAGGCTCCGGCAGGGGGTGGTGGCGACCCTTGTTGTATATGTTTCAACCTTGAGACTATGGTCATGCTGGAGCACTGCCAGTGTAATGATTTTTTAATTGGCCAATTCTATGGGATCGGCTTTTGGTGAAGGAGTGAGTTCAATACCACTGCCCTCTTTTGAGTTTCCTGTCTTGATATTGGTTCATCTGGGATCTTGGACAGCAAGAGGTCAATTTGCTTCTTGAAAACATCTACCCCCATTCCATGGAGATCCCTCAGATGTTTTGACAAGGAGTTAAATATCTGTGGGGCCTTGAATCCCAAGCTATTGCAGTACGTGGTCTTCACCTTGGATGAGACAGCTGAGACTTTTGGAACAGTGCAGTGTTGTCCAAATCGAGGTCTGGTATAACTCAATTCCAAAGTTTGGTGCCAGCCCTTCCAGTATCTTCCATACATATAACACTGCATACCTCCCCAATCTTCACTCCAGGGAGTAGAATTGTAGCTCTTTCAGTCCCTCCCAGCAGCTCAGCTGTTCCATTGATGCAATCTTCCTTGTGTAGTATCTCTGAACCACCTCAAGTTCTGCTATTAATCCTACAGTGTAGGGTGACCACAGTTGAGAGCAGTAGTCCAGACGGCTGAGGGCAAATGTCCTCCACAGTACCAGCATGGTTTCCTGATCCCTCATATGTATTATATATGTATGTATGTGAGTGTGTGTGTGCGTATCTATATGGTTCAAAAATATTAAAAAAAAAAAAGAAACATGAAAAAGAACAACAAATGCAGGGTATTAATTTAATGGTCATAAATATATATATATATGTATGCATACATATATATACATACATATACACATATGTATATATACATACACATATGTACATATACACATATGTACATATGCATATATGTACATATGCATATATGTACATATACATATATGTACATATACATATATGTACATATACATATATGTACATATACATATATGTACATATACATATATGTACATATACATGTATATATAGACATATGTATGTATATATATATATATATATATATAAACATACATATACATATATATATATACACACACATACATAAAATATATATCCATCCATGGCTTGGGCTTCATGAGCAAAGATTTATAGGGAAAGTCCACATCTGTTATTGGCTGTTGTGTGTGTATATGTATACACACACACATATATATACAGTGCAGGCTCATGGCTTCATGGTTAAAGTATTCATCTCATGATCATAAGGTCCTTGAGCAAGACACTTCATTTCACCCTTGCTTCAGTCCACTCAACTGGCAAAACTAAGTTGTACCAGTAATTGCAAAGGGGCCAGCCTTGTCACGTTCTGTGTAATGCTGAATCTCTCTAAGAACCACGTTAAGGGTATGTGTGTCTGTGGGGGTGCTCAGCCATTTGCATGTTAATTTCACAAGCAGGTTGTCCCACTGAGAGTGACAGTATATATATGTTACACATCTGAAACAGCTGTAGAAAACCTCAACCCATCAGTGTTATTGTTTTTATATATATATGTGCACACAAACACACACACATGCACGCAGAACACACAACAGAAAATAAATTAAAGATTGATGGAGAAAAGACTGGATGGTCAAGACTGGTGTGTCTATGATCATAGCCTCCTTCAATGTGGTTTTTACCTGGGGTTAAACATTAACAACGCATAAAACAAAAAAAAACAAATTACAAACACATGCACTGTTAATCATTCCTTAAAACTGCTACTTCTGTGAAAAACAAAAAAAATCCTGTGGTTTTTTGATCTTATTTATTTGTTTTTTTTTGTTTTTTATTGTTTTTATTATATATTTTTTGTTTAAATTAATTTATTAATATTTTTGTTGTTGTTTTTTTCTTTTTAACTATAACTTATATTTGATTAAATTTTAATTTTTTCTTTTTATTCTTAAGATTTTTTTAATTTTTTTATTTCCCCCGTTTTTTTGTTAAAGCTGTGATTTCTGCATACTGTTTGACCATTCTCTGGGTGTAGATTCCATTATAAGAACACAAACCAGAGAAGATTGTTCTGTATATTTTCAGAAAAAAGTAACTTTGACCAAATATGTTTGAAAATTTGGAAGAATTCTTTGGGTTTTCTTTTGTTTTTGTTTTTTTATTAATATTTGTTTTGTTATCTTCCGTTGTTTTGTTATTTTTTTTTTTTCCAGCATTCTTCATATCAGTATCCAAATTCGCTTGTTGCTTCAAGAAATGAAGGTTTAACAACACAAAACAGCATAGTGTTCTTCCTATGGCTGCATAAGTGCAGGGTCAAGCATTCCCTACCTGTTCCCTATCACCACTGGTCTTGTAAAGAAAGACTGACAGCATTAGTTTGCTAAATAACCCCATCATTATCGTTTAACCAGGAGCCATGTGGTTGGGAAGTAAGCTTCTTACCATACAACCACTTTGACCCTAAGCAGACGTTACGGAATAACATCTGCTTAGGGTCAAAGTCTGCAAGTAAAAACACTGACAACAATAGTGGTGGTTTGTCGCCACCGGAAATCAAATAGGGTCTTGGGTGGAGGAGAAGGGTTGGGTAAAGTTTTTGGGTCACAAGGTCAGGATTTGTAAATGAAACGCAGAATGAGATGAGAGAGGGATGAAAAAAGAAAACCAAAACAAGTAGGGTGAAGATGGGCGTATGCAGTTTGTTGTGTGTGTGTGCGTGTGTATAATAATATAGAAATATATTAGTAACATAAGCTGTATATTTATGTGTGTGAGTATAAATATATATGCATGTTTGTGAGTATATATATGTGTGTGTGTGTAGATATATAATAAAAGTGCATCAGTAACACAATATAGGTCTATACACACATAGCTACATATATACATACCTACATGCATATATACCTAGTTATATATATATATATATATGTATGTATATATATGTATGTATATATATGT
>NW_026415603.1:0-218 GCF_001194135.2 Octopus bimaculoides | reverse complement strand
TGTATGTATGTATGTATGTATGTATGTATGTATGTATCCATATATGTATGCATTTATGTATGTACGTATGTATGTATTTATGTATGCATATGTGTGTGTCTATGTATGTATGCGTGTATGTATGTATGTATGTATGCATCCATGTATGTATGTACGTATGCATACATATATGTAATTATGTATATGTGATTCTATGAAAGTATGTATGTATGTATGTA
>NW_026415602.1:0-201 GCF_001194135.2 Octopus bimaculoides | reverse complement strand
TATATATACAACTATATATATATATGTATTTGTATATATGTGTGTGTCTATATATGTATATTATATATGTATATATATGTTTATATATATGTATATAAATACATATATATATACATATAATATATACATGTATATATACATATATATATACATATATATATGTATATATACATATATTTATATATATATATATATATATAT
>NW_026415601.1:0-315 GCF_001194135.2 Octopus bimaculoides | reverse complement strand
ACACACACACACAACCCGCCCACACACACAAACACATACATATATATGTATAGATATATATCTGAGTTTATATGATTGTGTACGGAAGAATATATTAATCAAAGGAATTGCAAAATAGTCTGATTTTTCCGCTGTGTTACAATTTTTACGACTTTACATTATTATAATAGAATACTGTACATTATTTACATTTGACAGATATTTGTCCTCATCTTGTTTTTTGTTAACACAACGTTTCGGTTGATATACACTCCAGCCTTCCTCGGGTGTCTTGGGGAAATTTCGAACTTGGGTTCTCATTCCTAAAGTATTTTT
>NW_026415600.1:0-388 GCF_001194135.2 Octopus bimaculoides | reverse complement strand
ATATATAAGTATACCATTTATATATGTGCATACCTATCTATATATTCATATATGCATATAAATATATATATATTTAGATGTTTACATACACACACATATATACCAATATACATATATATATATCTAAATATATGTAATGAATATAATTGTCAATTTGTATGAGTGACTATAGGCAACTACACACACACACACACACACATATATATGTATGTGTGTGTGTGTATACATACATATATATGCAAATATACGTGTGTATATATACACATATATATTTACACATAGATATGTATACACACACATCTCTCTCTCTATATATATATGTATGTATATATGTACAAATAAATAAATAAATATATATATATACATATAAATATATATATATATATAT
>NW_026415599.1:0-466 GCF_001194135.2 Octopus bimaculoides | reverse complement strand
ATTCACACATTTCATCAAAACGTATGAGGTAGCAAAATCGAGGTTTGTGAGGTATAAGACACCACCTGAGATTTTGGGCATAACTACAGGGTTTTACCCTCCAGAATTTGGGAGGTCATAACTGTAAGAAAAGTGAATATTTTTTAATGAAATTTTCTATGCATATAGTATTTACTATGTAGAATCCGAATATACAATGTTGGGTTTCCGAATGGTTTGGAATGGGAGTGGGGGACAATTTTCGGAAATTCCAACAGAGTCCACTTAAATAGTAAATAGTAAATACTATATGCATAGAAAATTTCATTAAAAAATATTCATTTTTCTGAAAGTTATGACCTCCCAAAGTCTTGAAATCCCCACAATCGTATTCTACACTATCAGAAACAGATTTGTTGAAAATTTTATTAAAAGTATCCTGGTGTTTTCGACATTAGAATACCTAGATTCTAATGAATCCTACAAC
>NW_026415598.1:0-248 GCF_001194135.2 Octopus bimaculoides | reverse complement strand
TTTTTTTTGTGTCTTTTTGTTTGTTTGTTTGTTTGTTTTTTTGCGTTTTCTTATTTTATGTTCTGTTTTATTTCCAGATTACAAGCGTATTAGTTTTCTAGTTATTTTTATTACATTGTTTTTCTTTTTTCAGACAAGCATCTTCCACTCATCTACTTTACAAACTCTTTTTTTTCTTGTTTCATTCTTCTAGCCTTCCAATATTTTCATATTCTACTTAATTTCTCAGCTTTCTAACCTCCTAATTT
>NW_026415597.1:0-353 GCF_001194135.2 Octopus bimaculoides | reverse complement strand
TCTGAGCCATCTGCATGGGCTGTCTGGTGGGTGGCAAGAATGGAGACACTTATTGCTCAGCTGCCTCAACATTCTGCAATTAATTACTGCCAAAAGTGGCCTTTTATAAGAAGAAGACCGTCCCTTCCTACCCCTCTAGCTATGCTAGTGAATCCCCACTACACCAGAAAATTTTATCTCCCTATCTCTATCTATCTATCTGTTTTTCCCAGATCCATACAAGCTGGACATGTTTTCTACTTTGGTGCAGGCGTGTGGTTAAGAAACATGTTTCCTAACCATGTAGTCTCAGGTTCAATCAGATTGCACAGCACTATGGAAATGTGTACTCTACTATAGCTCTGGGTTGATCA
>NW_026415596.1:0-267 GCF_001194135.2 Octopus bimaculoides | reverse complement strand
ATCTATCTATCTTTCTATCTATCTACCTGTCTATCTATCTATCATATCTCTATCTATTGATCTCTCTTTCCATATATATTTATTTATTTCTATTTCTCTATCTTTCTCTTTGCACACATACACATAAGACTATATATGTACATATATATATACTTATATATTCATTAATATATATGTATTTATCGATATATATGTACACATATATATACACATACATATATACCACTAGATAGATACACTGACGAATATATATATATATATATATAT
>NW_026415595.1:0-289 GCF_001194135.2 Octopus bimaculoides | reverse complement strand
ACACACACACACACACACACACACACGTACATACGGCACGGGGTTCTTTGAGTTTCTGTCTAGAAAATCTACTCACAAGGCTTTGCTCAGCTGGTTGCAGTAGTAGGAAATACTTCCACATGGTACCACGCAGTGGGACTGAACCTGTAACCATATTTTGGGGAAGCAAGCATCTTACCACACTGCCACACCTGTTTCTATATGTATATGTATTCGAGGTCCAGAACTATTCGATGTCCCAACGGGCTGTTATGACGGAGCTGAGATTTGTAACCTTATAAGCCTCTTT
>NW_026415594.1:880-1366 GCF_001194135.2 Octopus bimaculoides | reverse complement strand
ATAGAAACAGGGAAACCGGTCCCATGAGCCTGGCTAGGCTTTAAAAGGGCACATAAATAAATAAAAATAATGTATGCATGTGTGTATGTATGTATATGTTTGTGTGTGTGCGTATATATATACATACATACGCACACACACATATTTATGTATACATATATATGCGAACTTTAGCTTAGTTAAAATATGTTTGTGACAAATTTCAACTTCTAAAGGCAAATTCACTGCAGTTAACCATGGAGGAGAAAATTCTGTCTTGTGGTAAAAAGAAAAAAGGTGTATAAACACCCTATCTTGTCTAGTGCTGGCACCTGTCGGATTCCCAGACATCGATGTTTCCAGTTTTTTATTCGTTATCAATGCGATACACACACACACACACATGATTGACCGTTTATTTCCTCGTGTTCCCTTCTGTTGAAGAGCGTAGGCTCGAAACGTAAAAGACTTTCTCACCTTCCCGAGCGTCAAACTAATACACCTGTT
>NW_026415594.1:0-870 GCF_001194135.2 Octopus bimaculoides | reverse complement strand
AAGACTTTCTCACCTTCCCGAGCGTCAAACTAATACACCTGTTTGTTGTTTATACACGTCTTCGTCTTTTGTTTTTCTGTAAATTTCAACTATGTATATATACACATATGTATATATACACATCCTCCTCTCCACAATACCGGATGAACCAACAGCCCGACATGAAGTGCAGACGAGGACAGCGGAATCAAATTCCCTTATACACCAAATGGGACAACAGCTGGGATAGAAGCACATACAACAGTGGTAATGTGAAGCACCCCAGACTGAGGAAATCAGAAGGACCACGGTGGTGCTGCAGCATGAAGGCAGCCACATGGCTGAAACGAGTAAAAGAGTATACGTGTATATAATACAAATATAAACGTGTGTGTGTGTTTGTGTGTGTGTGTGTGTGTGTGTACACACATATACACATACACACACATGCACATATTAGTTGTGGATCTTTATTGTTGTGAGTTCAAATTCGGCTTAAGTCAATTTTGCTTTTCATTCAGTAGTCATGAAAAAAGTACCAGTTTTGGGGTGAATCATATCGATTTAACCCCGTCTCATGAAAGCTGTTGTCCATGTGTCTAGAACAGATGCAGATATTATTAAGCTGACAAGCCGACTGAATCATTAGCATACCGGATAAAATGCTCAACAGCATTTCTTACGGTTTTACGTCCTGAATTAAAATTCCGCCGAGATCGACTTTTCCTTTTATCCTTTCGAGATCGATAAAATAGATACAAACTGGGGTCGATGAAATCAACCACCCTGCTCCCAAATTTCATGCCTCCTAGTAGGAGGTTACAAATATTAAAGTAAGAATGTAAAATGTAATTATTTTTAAGGTATTTATGTTCAGTAGAATATATTTAA
>NW_026415593.1:0-384 GCF_001194135.2 Octopus bimaculoides | reverse complement strand
ATACACGCACATGTAACAATAATTCAGTTAAAATATTAATCCATCCAAATGTGTCAACAGACGTGATTTGTAGCTTCTTCGGGGATTGAACTTTTGCTCCTGATGTCATCATCTGTTTGTTTTCCATATGTATATACATCAGTAAATTTTTACGTCCCCATTAGTTCCATTAGTCCGGTTCTCTTGATAAACGAACATGCCAATATAATTTACGTATGCATACACACTCACGCACATATATGCACGTGCATGCATATATGCATATGCGTACATGTGCTAAATATATGTATGCATATAAGTGTATGTGTGTATACATACATATACACACACATTCATACATATACATATACACATACATACATGCATACATACATACATACATAC
>NW_026415592.1:0-562 GCF_001194135.2 Octopus bimaculoides | reverse complement strand
GGATTTTGTACTTATATACATATATACATGTATACGCTACTTTGTTAAAACAGTCCTTCACACAAAGCAAATTAAATCAAATTTGGGATTTTTTGCGGAGGGTTAAAGTGGTAACAAAAACAGGACTGTAAGAACAAAACAGTAAAAACAAAGGTGAGGGCTGTTAAGCCAAGTCAGTGTGAAGTGATCGACGCTGGAAAAACGAGTTTTGAGAAGAGACAGGCAAAATCACTGCTTCTCTTTAGGAAGGAAGTGGAAGAAAGAAAGGTGGATAGCCATTGGTCATGTGTGCGCAACGAGAGAGTCAAGTAGGAAGAGTGAGAAAGAGAGAACGGTGAAGTGGAGAGGAGAAGAATATGAATGAATGTATGTATGTATGTATGTATGTATGTATTATCTGTATTCGTTTAATAGCAGAAAATAAGATGGAGCAGTTGAAAGTTAATATTATTTATTATAAAATGAGGCTTCATACTTCCTACAGCTGTTTCAATTGTGTTTATTAAATAAATTACAAATCTATGGTTTAAATCTGCATTTATAAGGCACCATCAGGGAAAAA
>NW_026415591.1:0-1057 GCF_001194135.2 Octopus bimaculoides | reverse complement strand
ATATATATATATATATATGTACATATAAAACCCCCTTTTGCATATGTATCTGTATGCATTATTTTTATACTATTGCACCGACTTATATCAGTAAACACTTTCCTTGTATATTTATATTTAATTATGTCTATGTATTATTATCCTGCTTCTGATTCATTACTTTCAATCAGTAGACAGTATGTATACGTTTCAAGATAAATTCCATATATAAGTGGTTTGAGTGGTCTTTATAGTGACCACCTAATAATTAATTAAGTAAAAATGAAGTATTAAGTTGACTGTACATAATTGTAATTTTCGCTTTAATGTTTAAAATTGATCCATACACACCTTTTAGGTAACCTGGTTATGACATTACTTTCTGAAATTCTTTGAAATTTTATTTTATTTTTATACAACATAATAAATGTTGTTTATGAACGTTCTCCCACTGAGTCCCTAATATTTTCTGGATCTCATTATAGCAACCTAAGTTTCCTAGTATTTGTCCCTTTAACTGGTAGTAACATCATAAACTAATGTCATCCCTACCCCACCTCTTTTATAGATAGTTGCTTCTATCTAATTGACTCTTTCTAAAGTGTTGTGTCTTTTTCTTGTGGGTAGAGGGGTACCTATGACAATATTTATGACCTATAGCCAGCCATGAGCTGTCAACTCACTTTGCTCTTTATTCTAAACACACATATACTTCTAGTTTCAGATTTTAGTTGGTGATAAAGTGATAGAAAAATGTAAAATGAATTACAACTCTATGACACCAACTATGGTCCATGCCACTCTAAAAGATTGTGGTCTGTTCTCTTAGCTATTCCTGCTACAGTAGCGACAACATGAATTTTTTCCATCCTTTTGCTCTGTTAAAATATTCAAGAAAAATTATATTAATGCATCTTGTCTGTTGAAGTTTCATATTTGTGCACCTGAAGATAGCGCTCTTTTAAAAGTGATGTGATTGTATTGTTCAATAAATGGAGCCACTTGAAACATTACTACTTGAAATCCTGTTACTTATTTTGATTATATATATATATATATACATAAACACACACACACA
>NW_026415590.1:0-403 GCF_001194135.2 Octopus bimaculoides | reverse complement strand
TTTTTTTTTTTTTTTTGAAGTCTAGAACTTATTTTATCGATGTCTTTGTCTTAATCGCTAAGTTACAGATACTTAAACAAACCAACACCGTTTAAGAAGCGGTTCTGCAAAAGAGACTCGATAGAATAAATACCAAATTTTAAAAATAAGTACTGAGGCAGATTCGTTCCACTAAACCAAGGATTTCTCAGCCATTTTTTGCCTATGGACCCCTATGCTTTCTATTCATCTACTGGACCCTCACAGCCATACAACATTTAAGAATCCTTATTATTATATTTTTATAATTAAATATTTTTATAATTAAATAGAAAAATTAGAAAAATTGTTGAAATATTTTGTGTATTGTGGAAGTAGAACCAATTTCATGGCAGATCAACTTTAACAGCAAAATCTTATATGG
>NW_026415589.1:0-506 GCF_001194135.2 Octopus bimaculoides | reverse complement strand
ATATATATATATATACAATAGAAAATATAGACAAATACGTTTAATTAGATTAGTGGGTTTAAATACTTGTTGCTATCCATAGTTGTGGTAAACTTCCGTTGGATTTCCTTCAGGAATTTTACAGTGGTGGTTAGGGTAATAGTATTAACTAATAGGAGATGGATTTCGTATTAGACGTTTAAGTATAACATATGTTTCGACCCATCGGTCTAGGTCTCTACAGGTACATTGATAAAGAAATCTCACTAAAGACGTTTTATGTCAGATGGCTTGTTATCTACCCATCTAGTTCGAGAATGGATAAAATCCAAAAGTATTATAGAAACGCAAAAAATTCAAATATGAACGTGGTAAGCATTCGTTCCAGTTTAGATAAAATGACGTAATCAGCTTTCGTTGTCGTAACAGCTTAAGAGAAAAAGAAGGTAGGTGAACGGAAGATCAATACTTAGACAAGTAGTTTCGTGTTCGTGCATATACACACATCCATACATATACATACATAC
>NW_026415588.1:0-337 GCF_001194135.2 Octopus bimaculoides | reverse complement strand
GGTGGTGGTGGTGTTGTCGTCGTCGTCGCCGTCGTTGTCATAATCATCATCACCATTATTCAACATTTGGTAGTTTCAACCAAATTTCTACTGCATCACTTGCTGAACTTCCATTGGCTGGGTTGTGTGCAGCATTGTGTGTTCCTTTTTGTTATTGGGAGTGTGCAAACTATTCCTGGGAATGTACTGCGTTAGTTTCTTCTTTTTTATCTTGAGGTGTGGTGCAGTGTTTGTATTATGTGTTGTGTGTGTAATGCGTTGGGTATCCGTCTTGCTGGTGGTAGCTTATTTCATTGGATAATTGCTGTATAGAGTGTGTTTTGTATTTGTGGATTGT
>NW_026415587.1:0-500 GCF_001194135.2 Octopus bimaculoides | reverse complement strand
AAGACAGAAACGATTATACATAGTATAATAGATAACGACATTTTTTCCCATGTATAACTGACTCTCTGCGCAATTTTGGCAATTATGGCTTTGTACTCAATAGCCAATCTTGTTATATCTCCATAAACACATGGTGATTTTCTTTAGATTTCTCGATTAAGGTGGCTTGTTTTGCCCTTTGGGGTGACTTTTGGAATCTTTTAGTTGGACAGGAAATCTGTGTACTTGTTATATGTTTCATCAAAATCTCCACGGTGTTTGCGACTGGCTCATCTATTTTGGTGTGAAATCTCTCTCTCTCTCTCTCTCTCTCTCTCTCTCTCTCTCTCTTTCTCTCTCTCTTTCTCTCTCTCTATCTATCTATCTCTTTATTTACACATAGTGTATACATAAATATACATACCTATATGAATATTTGTGTGTATATATGCATATATATGCATGTATATAAGTATTATATATACATATGCATACATAAATACATACATACATACATACAT
>NW_026415586.1:1794-1982 GCF_001194135.2 Octopus bimaculoides | reverse complement strand
TTATTGTTACACTAGTGTTATACCAAGTGTAATAAATGGGAGCGGGTAAATTTGTATATCAATTAGAGAATGGAGGATAATATGCTGAACCCAATGACTTGCAGATTCAACAAGATACACTGTCTGCAAGTCGTTGGGTTCAGCATATTATCCATTTCCTAATTGATATATATATATATATATATATA
>NW_026415586.1:1308-1784 GCF_001194135.2 Octopus bimaculoides | reverse complement strand
TATATATATATATATATATATATCGGCCATTGGTATTATCATCATCATCATCACCACCACCATCATCATCATCATCATCATTGTTACTGTTATCATCGTCATTTTAATGTCCATTTCCCCAGGTGTTCATGCATCAGGTGAGAGGATATTGGGGGAGAATTTTCAACAGCACGATGCCCTTCTTGATGTCAACTTCCCCATCCCCCATGCTTGTTTCCATTCAAGGTCATAATCTGTTGAATTACAAACAGCTTGGACATGGTGACATGGAAAACTGGAAACAACTGATACAATATGAATTTAAAACCGTTTTTGTTAGCAAAAATTGTGTAATGAAAGCACGTCCCATTAAGACTGGATGGGCTTTTGTGGAAGACTACAAAACGGAGAGCAAGGCCATTGTTTACAACCAGCGAACACAAAGGGAAATAAGAAATCATGCACAAGTGTACATGCATGCACGCACACACACACAC
>NW_026415586.1:608-1080 GCF_001194135.2 Octopus bimaculoides | reverse complement strand
AGCCGCAGGTTTTATGTCGGAGTTATCCCAGTTGCCTGAGTTGCCTTCTCTTAGAAGGATGCCCTAACAAGGGCTAGGAGTGGTTGTGATGACGATGGTGTTGGTGATGATGAAAACAGGCTATTTCTGTGTTTACACCCCAGAACTTCACAGTTTATCCAAAAGGCTTTACACTGTTTCTATCCATCCATGCACACATGAACGGCAGAATACAAATGAGTCAAGAGAACTCAATACAAAAAGAATCAGATGTATGCAAGAGAGAAAACTTTGTTTGCACAGATGTGTATAATGTGTGTGTGTGTGTGTGTAGGATAACAACAGAGTTAAAAAGTGTCCATCACTGAGGAGAGTAAATGAAATTGAAACACTGTGTCTGATGATCTGCCAAACATACAATGAAATAATTAACCACAAAACTGTTAATATTGGTTTTAGCCTAACTCCTAACTTATTTACCATTATATCATCT
>NW_026415586.1:0-505 GCF_001194135.2 Octopus bimaculoides | reverse complement strand
TAATAATTGCTGACATATAAATCCCAATAATGGAACCTCAACAACTAATAGTAACACTACCAATATATATTCCTCATCTAATATAGTTTTTTAACACATAGGTCTTTTTTAAGAAATTTCTTTTGAGACAAAATACTATAGATGGTGCCATTCTAAATTAATAATGTTATATACATTGTTATTTTAAGATAATGCAGTTTCAGGAGGCAAACAAATGTGTGTGTCCCAGGTTTGACATGATATTTGGAAAATGAGCATCATTATCATGAAACTGATGTCCTTTCGCAATCTTTCATGAAAACATGCCTGACCATGGGGGAAATGTCCCCTTGCATGGAAACAAGTGAGGGTTGGTGACAGGAAGAGCATCCAGCTGTATAAAATCTATCTCAATGATTCCCATCTGACTCATACAAGATGTTAAAACAATGAATGATAATATAGATGTGTGTATGTACATGTGTGTGTGTGTGTGTGTGTGTGTGTGTATACACACACACACACA
>NW_026415585.1:736-899 GCF_001194135.2 Octopus bimaculoides | reverse complement strand
TACGTACGTACTTTCGTTCGTTTGTTTGTTCGTACGTACGCACATTTGTTCGGTCATACCCACGTTCGTCCGTACGTTCGTTTTTACGTACGTACGTTCGTTTTTACGTACGCTCTTTCGTTACTCCCTGCCTACGTAATAAGTACGTTTGTTCGTTCATACG
>NW_026415585.1:507-726 GCF_001194135.2 Octopus bimaculoides | reverse complement strand
GTTACTCCCTGCCTACGTAATAAGTACGTTTGTTCGTTCATACGTACGTTCGTTCGTACGTACATACATTATTTCGTTATTTCGTTCGCTTGTTTGTTCGTACGTACGCACATTTGTTCGGTCATACCTACGTTCGTCCGTACGTTCGTTCGTTTTTACTTACGTACGGTCTTTCGTTACTCCCTGCCTACGTAATAAGTACGTTTGTTCGTTCATACG
>NW_026415585.1:306-497 GCF_001194135.2 Octopus bimaculoides | reverse complement strand
GTTACTCCCTGCCTACGTAATAAGTACGTTTGTTCGTTCATACGTACGTTTGTTCTTACCTACGTACGTTCTTTCTTTATTTCCTGCCTACGTACGTACGTTCGTTCATTCTTACGTACGTTCGTTCAATCGTTCCTACGTACGTACATACTTACTTTCGTTCGTTCGTTTCTTCGTTCATTTATTCATAC
>NW_026415585.1:0-296 GCF_001194135.2 Octopus bimaculoides | reverse complement strand
CGAATGTACGTTTGTTAGTTTCTTCGTACGTACATATATACGTACGTACGTTCGTTCATTCGTACGTACGTATGTTCTTTCTTTATTTCTTGCCTACGTAGTACGTACGTACATTCTTTCGCCATTTCCTGCGTACGTACGTCCGTCCTTTCGTTCGTTACTTCCTTCCTGCGTACGTACGTATATATGTACGTTCGTACTTTCTTACTACGTAGTTCGTTTGTTCGTTCATACGTACGTACGTACGTTCTTTGGATATTTCTTGTCTACCTAATACGTACGCACGTTCGTTCGTA
>NW_026415584.1:0-266 GCF_001194135.2 Octopus bimaculoides | reverse complement strand
TTATTACTATTAGGCATGTTATAATTCATGGGAATGTTATTTCTTATACTATCAGTGGAGGTTCTGGGATTATCGGTGTTAGGCTGATAACTATTAATTATTCTTAATCTAGCTTTTTTTATTTTGGTTTTGTTATGTTTAGATATAATACATTTCATATTAGGGACGGTTGAATATGAGATTCTAATAGTTTTAGTTGAAAAGATACTGCTATAGTTGTGAGTGGGTGGAAAGTTCTTTGATATAATTGAGAATATCCTCTTACA
>NW_026415583.1:0-217 GCF_001194135.2 Octopus bimaculoides | reverse complement strand
TCCCAGGCTACATGTAGAAAGAGATCTGTTGGGCCCCACTATTTTTTCACCCAGGGAAGCCTACTTTAGTTATAGCTTGCCAGAGATTTTCTGTGTCATGTAGAAGTCATCCACTTTTAACACCAGGAGGTGGATGTGGGGCCAGGAAATATGTCAATAACGATACGGGACTTCTAACAGTGACTCGCGGCCGCGATATCCTGCAGATGCATCCAGT
>NW_026415582.1:0-658 GCF_001194135.2 Octopus bimaculoides | reverse complement strand
ACTTCATACAACCAACACAAGCAACACATACATTCAACAGCTGCATCAATTGACTAAGGCATTGGTAGTGGTCGTTGATAACTAAACTAATACTGCTGGTACACAAACAAACATTAATTGACACACAAGTAGCAACTTACTTAGCTACATGATTCAACAATCACTACAACTGTCACAACCATTAGTACCACCATCACTACCACTACTGTTAAACCAACAACAGCAACAACAACAACAACAGGCACACCAACAACCTGGTAAACAGATGCAGTCAAGTGAAGACTGAATAGTTGCAACAACAAAGCGAAACCTAAAAACTAGATTCCATTCACAGTTAGCTGCAAAGCAAATGTGAAGCTTTGCTTATTTGATCTAGAAACAAACTCCGTTCATACAATATATACTATGGTAATGAATAGCAAGATTTGTTCTATTTTACATGCATCTATTTGTGTATAGATGTGTGCATATTTGTACATATACACATGCATACATATACATGTGCATTCATGCATTTGTGCATGAATGAACATGTGCATGCACATACACACACATATGCATGCATGTGCACATGTGTACACACACATACACACTGTATACAGGAGTTGCTGTAATAGGCACAGGAGTGGCTGTGTGGTAAGTAACTTGCTTACCAACC
>NW_026415581.1:0-293 GCF_001194135.2 Octopus bimaculoides | reverse complement strand
TACGCATATATGCATTTATGTATCTATATCTGCATCTCTATATGCGCTTGCTCACACATGCACACGCACATGCACATATATGTGTGCGGATGTATCTGTATATGTACATATTTATGTCCATGCAAATGATACAGTATAAACAAGTACATGTGTTCATACGTAAGTGAATATGCATACACATGCATGTTTATTTTTATGCAAGTGAATGTGTATATTAATGTTCATGTTTGTATACAGAAGTGTTGTAATGATTCAGCAGTTAACGTGTTTTTATGGGAATGCTAACTGAATGG
>NW_026415579.1:0-651 GCF_001194135.2 Octopus bimaculoides | reverse complement strand
CATTGTTGTTATTGCCTGTATTGTTGTTGTCATTAACATTGCTATTGTTGTTGTAGTTTTGGTATCGCTTGTTTGTGTTGTTGTATTGTCCTAACCTCCATCTTATTTTTAAGAACGTTTCTTGCTTTCTCAGATAGACAATCAATTTTTCTGACTTTCTTATATGTTGTGAATTTTGGTGGTAACTCTAAGGCATGCACGTCATCCGTATCTAGTTGTATTACACCGTATATTCCAGGGGTGTAATCGATGTTGTTATTGTTGGTGGTGGCATTGGTTTTCAGTACCTTGACGCCGAAGTCCTCTGGTAGTTCACATACCGACACCATGATCCCGTCAATATTGCTTGGGTACCTGTGTTGATTCTTGCTCTGCTGAGATCGTTGCTGCTGCTGCTGTTTCATCCGAGTTTGTTGTCAAAGTGTTTGTTACAGGCGTGGTTTATCTGGCAGGATTCTTGTTGGATGTGCGTCATAAATCTGTCCCTTTCGTGTAGTACGGTGGTATTTTACAGTTCATGCAGTAGGACCCTCTCTCACACATGCATACATGCATATGTGTATACGCATGCACACTGACGCACACACATGCACACGAACAAACACACAAACAAACAAACAGAGCGCAGCTCCGATAACGGACAGTGAACAA
>NW_026415578.1:0-338 GCF_001194135.2 Octopus bimaculoides | reverse complement strand
TGTGTGCTTGTTCTTGTCTCTGTGTCTGTGTGTCCGTTCCTGTTCTTACCGCTGTGTGTGTGTGCGTGCTTGTTCCAGCCTCTGTGTCTGCGTGTGCGTGTGTGCTTGTTCTTGTCTCTGTGTCTGTGTGTCCGTTCCTGTTCTTACCTCTGTGTGTGTGTGCGTGCTTGTTCTAGCCTCTGTGTCTGCGTGTGCGTGTGTGCATAATCTAGCCTCTGTGTCTGTGTGTCCGTACCGCTTTTTGCCTCTGTGTCTGCGTTTGCGTGTGTGCTTGTTCTTGTCTCTGTATCTGTGTGTCCGTTCCTGTTCTTACCTCTGTGTGTGTGTGCGTGCTTGTT
>NW_026415577.1:0-226 GCF_001194135.2 Octopus bimaculoides | reverse complement strand
TAATAACAATAATCCTTGGATGGAATTTATAAACATTTAATGCATCACTATGCACATTTCCTCAAATCGCATGTCTCTTAAGATCACAGTCCATTTTACTGTTCAGTCTGTAGTATCTGTGGGCATTGGGTAGATCATCTCCATGGAATCATTTCTTCAGGGGACATAACATTAATGGATGTACAGCAGATGGATGTTCATCTCTTTTTACCAGTATGAAGGTTAA
>NW_026415575.1:0-460 GCF_001194135.2 Octopus bimaculoides | reverse complement strand
CTGTGATGTTCTTATGGTTACTGTATTGAAAGTGTTTTGCGTAGGATGTGCAATTTACTCTATGTTATATATATTTGTAAGTCCTGGTATTTTTGTTTTGTATATGTCTGAATATTTTTTTATTATACCTAAGGCACCTACTACGATAGGAATTGTTTCTGTTTTTAGATTCCACATTCGAGTTACCTCTATTTCCAGGTCTTTGTATTTTGAAAGTTTTTCCATTTCTTTTAGGGAAACGTTGTCATCTGCTGGTATTGATACATCAATTAGAAAGCATTTTTTTTCTTCGTGATCTTTGACAAATTTATCTGGTCTATTGACCTTAACTTCTGTATCTGTGTGTATTGGCATATCCCAGAATATGGTTGCTTTCTCGTTTTTTGTGACCTTTTCTGGCGTGTGTTTACACAATCTTTTTTCTGTTGTTATTCCATAGTGTTGGCATAGCTTCCAGTGT
>NW_026415574.1:0-457 GCF_001194135.2 Octopus bimaculoides | reverse complement strand
ATCCCTGTTAGTGTATATGTTTTCATTCATGTGCGTTAACTACAGCATTAAAAAAGTTTAGCTCTTATTTCTAGCAATGTAAGTGCTTTTTAACATCCTAGTCACATTTAGTAGCAATTATATTTCTCGTTTTGGTGGAACATTGCATACTACTGTTTATATTAATTGTGTGTGTGTGTGTACGTACTTGCATACGTCTATCTATCTATCTATCTATCTATCTATCTATCTATCTATCTATCTATCTATCTATCTATCCATCCATCCATCCATCTAAATATATAGTTACGTATCTGTGAGCGCTGATACTGTTAATCATATACTACACATACACATGTATGCATATATATATATATACACACATATATGCATATGCACATATACTATTATATGCGTGTCTATACATATAAATGTACCTATATGTGTATATGCATATATAATTTATAATACATATATA
>NW_026415573.1:0-405 GCF_001194135.2 Octopus bimaculoides | reverse complement strand
TATATATATATATATATATACATATATATGTATGTATGTGTGTATATGAATGTATGTATATATGTATGTATGTATGTATGTATGTCTGTATGGAGGCATGCATGTATGAATAAATAATGGTGGGGTCGGAGGTAACTTTTACAAACTTATATTCTTCTAATGCTCACTTCTAAAAAACAGAGTATTAACTTTGCAAAACACCATAAAATTTATATGCGCGCGCACGTGTCTGTGTGTGTGTGTGTGTATGTGTACATATGCATGTGAGCATGCATATATGCCTGTATGAATATGTACGTCTTTCAAAAACGAGCTGAATCTTCTCCAATTATTACTCCAAGATACTCGTTTTCGATCATAGATCGATAATCGACTGATGGTCTTCAAGAAATTCTGAGTAACTAC
>NW_026415572.1:0-394 GCF_001194135.2 Octopus bimaculoides | reverse complement strand
AATTTTAGGAATACGACGTCAACTAGTAAGGATAAATTAGTCTGTGAAATTATCATTCATCTACAATCTGGAATTATGCATTTAATACAGTGTTATGTAGTTAATATATCCTTACATATATACATACATACATACATACATACATACATATGTTTATGTAGGCGCAGGAGTGGCTGTGTAGTAAGTAGCTTGCTTACCCAAACACAGGTTCAGTCCCACTGTGTGGCATCTTGGGCAAGTGTCTTCTGCTGTAGCCTCGGGCTGACCAAAGCCTTGTGAGTGGATTTGGTAGACAGAAACTGAAAGAAGCCGGTCATATATCATCAGCTGGAAACAATCACGCTCAAATGATGCTTTTTACTTTCCACCGGCACAGGAGCAAGACCACTGCTCT
>NW_026415571.1:0-211 GCF_001194135.2 Octopus bimaculoides | reverse complement strand
TGTAAAATGATCTCTTGTGGAGGAGTGACTTCCAGGCATTCGAACAAAATGGCCGGCCCACCTGACTTGCTCTGTCCTCAGCAATGTGTATATGCTTGGCAGATCAGCTTGAGAGAGAACCTCGGTGCCTGGGACATTGTCTTGCCAGGAGCTTTTAAACAGCGGTAAGTAGCTTGCTTACCAACCACATGGTTCCGGGTTCATTCCCACT
>NW_026415570.1:2358-5112 GCF_001194135.2 Octopus bimaculoides | reverse complement strand
ATCTATCTATCTGTCTATCTATCTGTCTATGTCTGTCTGTCTGTCTGTCTGTCTGTCTGTCCGTCTCTCTTTCTCTCTCTCTCCCTTTCTCTCTCTCCCTCTCTCTTTCTCACTCCCTCTCTCTCCCTCTCTCTCTCTTTCTCTCTCCCTCTATCTTCCTTTCTATCTCTCCATCTCTCTCTTTCTCTCTCTCCCTCTCTCTCTCTCTCCCCCTTTCTCTCTCTCTCCCTTTCTCTCTCCCTCCCTCTCTCCTTTTCTCTCTCCCTTTCTCTCTCTCCCTTTCTCTCTCTCTCCCTCTCTCTCTCCCTCTCTCCCCTCTCTCTCTCCCCCTCTCTCCCTTTCTCTCTCTCTCCCTCTCTCTCTTCCCTTCTCTCCTCCATCTCTCCCTCTGTCCTCCCTCTGTCCTCCCTCTCCCCCTCTCTCTATATGTATGTATGTATGTTTGTATGTATGTATGTATGTATGTATGTATGTATGTATGTATATATGTTTGTGTGCGCGCGTGCGCCCGCGCGTATGAATGTGTGTATATATACACATATTATTTACTGGTCTCATTTGCCCTATGATATTCTTTATTTGTATATTTGTTTTATGTTGTCAGGCGATATTTCTGTTCTGGGAGATAGAAAGCCAGAAACGATGGAACAAGTCGAAACCGGTTATTTCCTCTGTTTGAGTGAGTTACTTCACTGATTGGGACCGTCATTGCTTTCCTTTAAATATGGTGGAAAATCAGCACGAACATTCTTCAACTATCAAACTCTCACATACAACGATCACAACGTCATCTAACTCGACAACGTTGAGCTTTTTTTCGCGAGATTTAATTCAAATGCCAGAACAAAAGAAGACAGAACCACTCAGTCTCCAAGTTGGTATGTATTGAACCCCCACCCCCCAAAAAAACAAAACAAAACAAAAAAACCCCAGCTAAACACAGAATACGTTGAATTTCTATGTTGTTTCCTTTTTCATGTTTTTATCTTTTTTTCTTTAAAAGGACAGGTTTTATTAGGTCAGTGTAGAAAGTCTATCATGCGAAGTTGAATATGATTGCCAACCATTAAGTAGGTATTTAATGCACAGGGGTTCTTTTAATGCGACACAGGCTTAAGGATTAAATAAGGCCTTTGTTTTCAAAGATAGATATAATTCAAAATATGTATTTTGTCATCTTTTAAATACCAGGTGTCAGGCGCAAACGATCGCATAGAGATTTAGGTGCTGGACTAAACTTGAGTGGACAATACTTCGTACCTTATCACATACGCTGTGATATATCTACGGTGGTTGAATTACCAAGCACAACTATACGTAGTCATAGACCTGTGGATTACACCTAAGTGTTACTTCGACTACATGCTTGCCAAGAATCTGTCATTTTAGAGCTGACTTGTAACTTCACAAATGCCCTGTACGCCTAGCTGTACTTAAGCCGTACTATATAACTACACCTTGTTATAAACCGTGATAGTGTCAGTGAATTTGAAATTGCTAAGTGGTTTGTTGGATTGCACCAGTTTCTTCTCTCGGGTAAATTGCCAACAATAAACTAACTATCCAGCGTTGGGAGAAACACATCTCTCGTGCACAGCACACCGGAAATTGCAGATAAGGACTGATCCAGTACAAAATTCAATCCTATCTTTAGCGCATATGACTTGAAACTGATTTACTTCCTGTGGGTAGTTGGTGCATTTGTCTCTCATTTTTAACACCTAGAAATAAAAAATATAACTTTGTCATAGAAGAATGCTGAAGTTTATAAAAATAGATCAGAACATTGAAACTAAACTGAATACAGAAAACAGTGTTTGATGCAACACGAATTTAAGATCTCTATATCGAGCAGTGACATCACTCATTCGCTCAAACATAATATTTGCTTGTTGTTAATGATTTGCTAACTGTATTGAGACATATAGAGTCTTGACCACGACTAGTTACAATACTTAAAAGATAAACAGTGACGGTAATAAGACACACATGGTTTGTACTGTCACAGCGTTCCACAGCGTTGATTGCTTATATCCATGGCATTCATTATACTGGCAGCAATAACCCCCATGGCTACGACGCATTTCCCATTAGCAGAATCGATAATTTTCAGAGCTGCTTCCAATCGGGATTTATATAGCTTTGTTGCATTTTCTAATAACTAAGTGGGACTGAGCTGTTCATGTCGACAGTTTCACTTCTGCAACAAGATTCAAAACACCAAAGTCTCGACGTTATCAACTCGTCCATCTTTAACTTCAAGAAACTGCACCATATTATACATACATATTTATAATATTTATATATGATATATATAATATACATATATGTATATATTAAATATGTATATATTAAATATACATGCACACACACACACACACACACACATATACATAGAGAGAGGTTATGTGAGGTAATGGTGTCAGTAAGACCCATAGGTGTCAGGTAATGCTGAGTAAGTGCTATGGATAGACCATAGTTAAGCTCCAGGTTCGGTGATTATGCGAATAAGGAGTCCAACGTAGGTCATATATCAGCGTGTATACATTTTAAAATTTTTTTTCAGAATGAGATAAAAAACCAAGGCTGTGAAGATTTTAGAACATTTATAAATAGGTCTTACAGCTGTTTCCAGGATATTTTTTATATCCCTTCATCGGAGACGGTGTGAGAAAATGGTTAAGCAATAGTTAATTTAGATAAGATATGAAATAGAGAATGAAGTGGAGGAATGAAAATAGATGCGAGATATGC
>NW_026415570.1:0-2194 GCF_001194135.2 Octopus bimaculoides | reverse complement strand
ACACACAGACACAGACACACACACACACACACACACACACACACACACACACACATTGTTTGTTTCTGTGTTTGTCCTCCACACCATCGCTTGACAACCGATGCTGGTGTGTCTTACGGCCCCGTAACTTAACGGTTCGGCAATGAGATCAATAGAATAAGAACTAGGCTTATAAAGAATAAGCTATGGGGTCGACTTGTTCGACTAAGATCCCATAAGGTGGTACTCCGGCATGACCGCAATCAAATGAGTGAAACGAGTAAAAGAAAATGTATATATAATATATAAAATAGGGATGTGTGTATTCGCTTTTCACGCGAAAACGGCTTTACTAATAGCATCCGTACTTGTGATGCATGAATAATTTGACCTCTTCACATCTTTGAAAGTTTTAAAAATATTTACTTCCAGTTTTCTAACGTCAGTAACTAACATATCTTTCTATCTATATCTCTCTATATCTCTCTGTCCATCTGCTCTATCCTTCCCTCTATCTCTCTATCTATATCTCTCTATCCATCTCTCTCTATATATCTCTATCTCTCTGTAACATATCTCTCTGTCTATATCACTATCTCTATGTCTCTATCTATCTCTATGTCTCTATCTATCTCTATGTCTCTATCTCTACATCTATCTATCTATCTATCTATCTATCTATCTATCTATCTATCTATCTATCTATCTATCTATCTATCTATATTTCTCTTATTTGTCTGTCTAACTAGCTCTCTCTCTCTCTCTCTCACTCTCTCTCTCACTCTCTCTCTCACTCTCTCTCTCTCTGTCTCTCACACACACACATACACTCTCTCTCTCACGCACACACTCTCTCTCCCTCTCTCTCTATATCTCACTCTCTATTGTTTTCGCTTTCATTTTTCAGACGCTATTCTTTTCACTTTCAGTTTTCAAACGCCAATGTTTTTTCACTTTAACTTCAATCGTTATTGTTTTCAATCGCTGTTCAATCGCTGTTCAATCGCTGTTTTACAAATAAACAAATTACTGATAGAAAGAAGTTCACAATTACTGATGTAAGTAAATTCATAATTTACTGAAAGAAGTGTCTTCATAAATTTCACTTCAATCCGTACGGTTTTGTGTTTTTCTGCTGTTGACGGTATTTTCCTGGTTCCATCGATACTGGCTCTTTGGTTCACTGAGTGACAAACTTCGCTTCAACCCTTACAATACTGGCAGAAACGTTAGCACGCCGGGTGAAATGCTTAGCGGTATTTCATCTGTCTTTATGTTCTGAGTTCAAATTCCGCCGATGTCGACTTTGCCTTTCATCCATTCGGGCCGATAAATAAAGTACCAGTGGTCGATCCAATCGACTGGCCCCTCCACCAAAATTTCGGGCTGTGCCTAGAGTAGAAAAGAATACTTTATTTTCCGTTAAAATTTCTTATTTACTTTCTGCTTGTTGTCTTAAGAAACATAATTTCCGTTACCAAGTTATTTTCCTTGTTTACTATCTTCTGCACTCGTGTATTTCTGTATACGTATATAACCATGCCTAGAAGGAAAATATCAAACTCGTCTACAATATCAAGGTCAGCCAAAAGAATATCTCTATCCAGGGAAACAGAGACAGCTGCAGAAAGAGAAGCACGCCAAGAAACGAACAGACTGTGTACAACAAAAGTCAGAGCATCTCAAAGTGATGAACAGAAGTATGCACGACTGACAAGGAATAGGATATCCCCTGCAGAACGAAGAGCACTTGCAACAGCTCAGAGAAGCGACTTCTATGAAGCAGCTTTCAATTGTGATCTAGCAGTTCAATATACAGACGACACTAGAGTTTCCATTGGTGCAATGACAACTGAGTGCATATATTGTAAAGCAAGGAAGTGGCCTGGAGAGACACCTGCACTGTTCTGTTGTGGAAAGGTTAAAGTTCCTGCAATTCCCCAACCTCAAGAGCCATTGAAGAAACTGTTGTCATCAACTGACCAAGATTCCAAGCACTTCGAAAACAAAATTAGACAGTATAATGCTGCACTACAGATGACATCATTTGGAGTCACAAGAGATATAATTGAGCCAGAATTCTTGCAAACTCAGATGAGCCCACATCACAGCTAGAGGCACAAAGAAGAGCAGCTCCGGCCAACTCCCTTCTTCACCAAAAACACCACCTAAAGGAGGCCCCGAAACACCGAAAGGCGGTGCTGCAGCATGGTTC
>NW_026415569.1:0-249 GCF_001194135.2 Octopus bimaculoides | reverse complement strand
CATGGCCGCAGTCAAATGACTGAAACAAGTAAAAGAGTAAAAGAGAAAGATGAAAAGGAGCAAAAGCTGTGAAATATGCTTTTCTCTCCGCTGCATCCGCTATCACACCAAGCTGCAACGTCGAATCCACAATTGGTTCAGGACTAACCTTTCATTGGCCTCAAAATAGCAGTCAAAGCTGCCTTTCAACACTGAGAAAATTCTTTTCTTCTTGGTTAAAAAGCGGCCAGTATTTTTTTTTTTTTAATC
>NW_026415568.1:0-216 GCF_001194135.2 Octopus bimaculoides | reverse complement strand
TTACGTTCTGAGTTCAAATTCCGCCGAGGTTGACTTTGCCTTTTATCCTTGCGGGGTCGATAAATTAAGTACTAAGTGCGTACTGGAGTCGATCTAATCGACTGGACCCCTTCCCAAAATGTTGGGCCTTGTGCCTAGAGTAGAAAAGAATACTGAGAAAGTACTTAAATTTCTCGTAAAGTTTGTATTGAATGTGATGTCGAGTTTTGCCTAACT
>NW_026415567.1:1493-2177 GCF_001194135.2 Octopus bimaculoides | reverse complement strand
AATCGAAACCGCGATCCTATGAATGCGAGTCCGCTGCCCTAACCACTGGGTCATTGTGCCTCCACAGATAAATAGGTAGACAGAAGGATATCAATGTGGTTGTGGTCATGCTGGAGCACCACCATGGTCGTTCTGTCTTCTTCAGTCTGGGGGTTTCACCACTCCTGTATGTGCCCTTTTCCCAGCTGTTGGTACATTTGGTGTATAATTGAATTTGATTCCGCTGCCCTTGTTTGCACCTCATGTCGGGCTGTTGGTTCATCCAGTATTGTAGTGAGGTGGATGTTTAGTTCCTTTTTGAAGACATCTACTTCCACTTTATGCAGCATTTCTTAATTTTTGTAGCAGGGCATTGAAGAACTGTGGGATTTTGGACCCTAGACTACTGAAATACCTAGTCCTGAATTTCGATAGAGTGGACGGTACCTTTGGTACAATGCAATATATATATATATATATATATATATATATATAAAAGGATAAAGAGAACAATAGTAAAGTTAGAAATATATTTTATGGATAAATAAAATATATTTCTAGCTTTGCCATTGTTCTCTTTATCCTTTTATATATTTATACATACACACGCTAATACACGAATTATAATCCCCAATCCTGTACATACAGCTATTGGGGCATACCTAGCCGGTATACAGCACTTACTCGGTATTACTTGTATCTTCG
>NW_026415567.1:0-1107 GCF_001194135.2 Octopus bimaculoides | reverse complement strand
GGATTTACAAGCATACCTTGACGTAAAAACAAAATATACATATACGTGCACTATACATTCATACAGTCAATCATTAGTCACACAGGCGAGTATGCACGCGCTTGTGGATGGGTGGGTGGGTGAGTGTTTGGGGTGTCAGTCCATAATTATATATACATATCTACGTCTATGGATCGGCATGCAGAACGGAAGTCAATACACCTCCATTCCAAGCTAAATCAAATCAGAAATCGAAAATATATCGAGTAGAATTATTGAATGCATTTCACTGAGAGAGAGAGAGAGAGACAGACAGACAGACAGAGAATGAAAACCAGAAAACATATAGAGTGGGAGAAGCGGAAAGAGGAATACATATATATATATATATAGAGAGAGAGAGAAACACAGAGTGTACTATCAATAAAGCATTGGCTGATGAGTGCTTGGAAGGAAGGTGTGTAGCGTGTGATCGTCGCATTGACCATGACAGTGAAAGTTGTCATGGCGATACCTGCTTAGAGGTCTACGCAGATTTGCAGAAAGTGTATGGAGAGGAATGTACGAGAGGTTCAGACGTTTCCCAGATGGCCGAGAAAGCGTCGATATTGACAAAAGTTCTGGGAGACCCGCAATCAGCAGAACTGAGAAAAACATCGCAGATGTACGTGCAACTGTGAGAGGAAATCGTCGAATCACAATCCTTGAGTTATCAGAGGTATATGCAGACTAGTTACGGTTCAGTTCAGTCCATTACCACTGTAGATTTGGGTATGAGACGCATGTCTGCCAGGGTTGTGCCAAAACTGCTTTCTTGCTGACCCAAAAGTCACTCGGGTTTCAGTTGCACAAGATCTCCTTCATTGTGTCGAGAACGACGAAAACTTTTCGAAAACTTTGCGTAGGCCTTTGGGCAGGAACCGCCAAGCTATTTGCAAAATTTGATGCAGATTCTCTGCTGTAAACGATGGAGGTGAAGTAGAACGTTAAAGCAGCAGAGTTCAAGATCAATCTATGCCAAGCGGCTTTACCTTCGATAACATGGCAACAGTCCGGATACTTATTGATCAGAACTCGAGCGGGTGTGTATGTATATATATATATATATATATATATATATATATATAT
>NW_026415566.1:0-206 GCF_001194135.2 Octopus bimaculoides | reverse complement strand
CACACACATAACAGACACACCATATATCCCACCGCCACGTAGGAATATTTTCGCGTGCATTGCTCCTGTTAGTTTCCCGGGTTTTGCTCATTGTTCATTCCCTCTTTTCACTTGGCACCCTGCTCGGAAGAAAGACAATTTCCGAAACGTCGTTACAATTAACGGCAACTCTTTCCATTCCTCTAAGCATCAAGCTACTTTCATTA
>NW_026415565.1:0-417 GCF_001194135.2 Octopus bimaculoides | reverse complement strand
TTGAATGTGAGACGGCAATCACCTGACAAGATGAGGCAATCATGCATGCACGATTGTAAATTAGGTTGTCAGATAAGTTCGTTTATTAACTGGAAAAATAGTTTTATCCAATGTTTCTGGAGGTTTTGTAATTCTATTCGACCTCTCCAACATTAATTGATCGTTTTCGAAATTTGAATAAATTTTACCTCTTTTCAAACATATAATGATCGAGTGCCAAGTAGGTAAAAAAAGAAGATTAATGATAAAAGATACAGAAACGAGTTTATCTGATAATCCAATAGTTTCTAAGTCTCGCATTGTAGATAGTTTTTCCATTGTAGCTTTTGTAATGATTCCGCAAGCAAAAACAACGCAGCGACGATAAAGAGACGAAAATCAATAGAAAGATTTAGAGGAGACACGTCAGTTAAAAAA
>NW_026415564.1:0-658 GCF_001194135.2 Octopus bimaculoides | reverse complement strand
AGAAGACACTTGCCCAAGGTGCCACGCAGTAGGAATGAACCCGGAACCATCTGGCTGGTAAGCAAGCTACTTACCACAGAACCACTCCTATGACTTTCCTTAGAACAATTACATATACATTGTATAAGGGATCGTGGCTGAGACCAGATCAGTGCGAAGTAAATACAGGGCAAATCACAAGAAAACAAATATGTGAATTAATGTAGACTTACCTTGCATTCAATATTTTGGGGTCATGACCCCATTTTCAAGAAATTGACGAATGTTGCCGATGTGCAACATATATAAATACACTACAGTGTACATTTAAACACATAAGAGAGATGTCCATAATAGGATATCTAACCTACTAGAAGGAGCAGTCAAAACTCTAAACCACAATTAGGGATAATTTCGAAAGGTAAATGGTAAATGTTTTTATTTTTCATTCCCTTTCGAAATTATCCCCAATTGTGGTTTGGAGTTTTGACTGTTCCTTCTAGCGGGTTAGATGTCCTATCATGGACATCTCTCTTATGTGTTTAAATGTACACTGTATGTATTCATATGAATAATATATAGTTTATTGACTAGTTTTTTTTCTTCTCGCTAGAACACTGGTCGCAAATAGGATTTCTAAATCTTTTGCTACCCTGAGATTTATTAATAGAAGTATATA
>NW_026415563.1:0-237 GCF_001194135.2 Octopus bimaculoides | reverse complement strand
GTGTATGAAGTCTTTAAGGTTTAAGATTCAAATCAAGGAAGTGCAATAGTAATGTTCAGCAGTTCAAAACTGAGTAGTGAAATGCAGAATTAAGTCGGCTGGTCGTGAGAATCAAATATTGATCGCTTCACTAAAAACTGCAGGTGGTATGAGTTATTTCCCTTGGGTTGTTTAAATAGAATGTTAATAATATGTAGTAGATAGAAGGATCCATTGGAGGGCCCTATTATCGATTTT
>NW_026415562.1:0-549 GCF_001194135.2 Octopus bimaculoides | reverse complement strand
CTCTCTCTCTCTCTCTCTCTCTCTCTCTCTCTTCTTCTCTCTCTCTCTATCTCTCTCTCCCTTTCTATCTCTCTCTCTATCTCTCTCTTCCTCTTTCACACAAACCCTTGCTATCTGTATACTTCTGCGCTTGCGCAATGGTATGAGTTTGCCTCCAGCGCCGAAATTACCGTCACGAAAACAGACTAAATGTCCAGTCAGCCGTGACAAATAGTCAACACCCAAACAGCTGCGTCTAGTTGTCTAATTTTATTTGAGGGATCATTGTAGGGGCCTGAATCCGTTCTGTGATTTGCAGAAAGAGATATGCGGTTTAATGAGGTCAAGGGTTAATCTTCCAAGATGTTTTAGGATGCGCACAAGAATTTGATGGAATTTGATACTGTCATCTGTGTAATTGAAGAGTTTGAGATTTGTCTCAATTTTTGGATCCTCGGAATTTGGCAGTTTTTGGTACGAAGGAATTATGGAATTCAGTAGTGCTGGGATTGCTTCTCGTCTCTTTTACTCTTTTACTCTTTTACTTGTTTCAATCATTTGACTGCGGCC
>NW_026415561.1:396-544 GCF_001194135.2 Octopus bimaculoides | reverse complement strand
ATCAAAATTAATCTCGGCATGATTTGAACTCAGCAGACAAAGACTCAGTATAAATACCACAAGGTATTAAGTCCAACGTTCTAACGACTCTACTAATTAATCTTTTTCTTCTTTCAATCAATCAAATTCTTTAAACTGATTTTTTAAA
>NW_026415561.1:0-195 GCF_001194135.2 Octopus bimaculoides | reverse complement strand
TATTATTTACCAGATGGATGGCTTCTGAGAATTACTTCACATTTTCTGCAATTATTATAAACTCTATTACAAAACCAACAGCAAAGTCCCAAAGGTGCCCCTAAAAACATGTTAGATAATAATGACTTATGGGTGGGGTCATGGCTAGAATGTCTGACCATAGGGTTACTAGATAAGAATTGACTTTCAGTTAAA
>NW_026415560.1:0-542 GCF_001194135.2 Octopus bimaculoides | reverse complement strand
GACGGCATTTGAGTCCAACACTGTGGACCAAGTGGCCACAATGGCCGATAGAGTCCTTGAGTCCTCGGGAAACCCTTCTCGCGCTGTTTGGCAGTGTACTGAGTTCTCCACAGATGCTCCACGGCAGTCCTCTCTTTTGTCCAACGATGACATTCTTGGCAGGATCGATAATCTCACACGTCGCTTAGACAACCTCTGCCGCTCTCGCTCGAAGTCTCGGAGCAGCTCACGTTCTCGCAGTACTTCTCGAAATCGGGGAACCAACAGACCTAAAAATGGTAAATGCTGTTACCATAAGACCTTTGCACACAAGGCGCGAAGATGTATTCAGCTTTGTTCTTTCAAAAACGAGAAACGCATAAAGGGGAAAATGAGCACGTCACCTTCCTCCACTCAACCAACTTTCAATCGTGCAATATTCATTCAGGACCAGGTGTCGAAGGAATCCTTCATGGTTGACACTGGCTCCTGTTGTAGCATTTGGCCACTTCACCTTACTGTAGACAAACCTCGCCGCTCGGCGATTGTTTTGCACGCCGTTG
>NW_026415559.1:0-427 GCF_001194135.2 Octopus bimaculoides | reverse complement strand
TTTCTGACAAATTAACCTTTCCTCATCATATAAGACTTGTATCTGATGTCTTCATGGACATCATTTCTGACTGTTTCTTCTGACACATGGAGATCTTTTGAAATTGACCTCATGGACTTTCTGGGATTGTAATCAATGGTCTGCTGAACTTGTTGGATAAATTCAGGTGTTCTGTTGATTTCAGAGGTTTAAAATGCATTTTATACTTTGATACTGGTGATATGTTTCCGTCTTCAGTCTTTAGCTCCTTTCAAACTTTATAGACGAAAGATCTGACAACTTTTAAAACTCGAGATATTTGTAAATCGCTATGCTCAGCCTTTATAACCACAATAACAACATGCTTCTTCATTTCTTGAGGAAGCTGAGGGTCTGACATTATTTTCTGAAACAAAGATTATACAAAGTTAGCAAAAAATGCAGCAAT
>NW_026415558.1:6600-8592 GCF_001194135.2 Octopus bimaculoides | reverse complement strand
ATATATATATACAAATGTATATATATATGTGTGTGTGTGTGTATATCTAAGTATATATGCCTATACATATACATATTTATATATATATATGTATATACATATATATATGTGTTTGTGTATGTATGTATGTATGTATGTATGTATATATATATATATTGAAATGTTTTGTCGCACCTTTGTGTGGTGGTCACTGATGAATTTCCAACTAGACACTGAATGAAATCTTATCAATTACGAATGTCGTAGAATGGCATCGAAATTTAATTTTGTTAGAAATATTCAAAAATTTAATAGACGTGTTTCTATCGAGTTGTAATAATGGTTTGGCAATTAGAAATTTACTAGAGTTTGAATAGATAATCTAATATAATTTTCCAAATTCTAAAATATTTCTAAAATATACTAAAATATTTCACTGAAAGTGCGATCAAGTTTACCGTTATAATAGATGCTTTATTTGAAATGGAATATTTACTTTTGGTATTTGCTTACATACGGACCTTACTTGATTATACATAGGTGTCAACTTTGCTATAGAAACGCTATATCGGTTAATGTTAATAGTTTGGAATTATAGTAATGGCGTAGAATATGTTAAGGGAAGGAATTTAGTCTGTTAATCTTACTGTAACATTTATGATCTTGAGAGTAGGTAATGTCTCTTTATCCATTTTTGTATCGAAATATATATGCATTTATGTACTATTTCATATGATTACTGGCTGGTGGATGTCTTTACAAAAACGCTAATTAAATACAAATATTGTTTACCATTCAGCGCCTAGGAATTTTTAAATATAGAGAGAGACAATTGTGTTTATTTGTTATGCATACTTGTGTTTGTTTGTGTGTGCGTGTGTGTGTGTCTATGTGTATAAGTGACTAAGTGTGTGTGTATATATGCTTATTCATACACACGCTCTCCCTCGTTTTCTCCCACACACACATATATACATATATAAACTTATATAAATATATATAAATTTATACGCATACATACACACACATATATAATATACACATTCATATATATAATATGTGGTATATACATAACACCCATTCATTCACCACACAAACACAAATACACTTTTTTTTAGAATAGTTTCTCACGCAAATTAGCAGATTTAAATCTTTGTTTTAAGTAATACATTGCAAAGTGTAACTTTTCTGTTCAATCACTTACCCTTACTTTTTACACTTACATATCTCCTTTTAGTTCCGAATGTCGCATATACAAACTGCCCCATAATATATTCCCAAATTAATAATACCTTCATCTATGTGTTGGTGTTAACGCTAGAACAGGTGGCTATGGTGTAGAGGCAAATTTGAAATCATTTTAGTGTATGGAAATGTCTGCGTGAGTGGGTGCATAATTGGATACATCATATACATATTCATTTGTGCATATATATATATATATATATATATATATATATATATATATATATATATATATATATATAACATAGGCGCAGGTATGGCTGTGTCGTAAGAAGATTGCTTTCCAACTACATGGTTCCGGGTTAAGTCCTACGGCGTGGCACCTTGCTCAAGTGTCTTCTACTATAGCCTCGAGCCGACCAAAGCCTTGTTAGTGTATTTGTGCCTGTGTATCTGTGTCTGTCCCCCCACCATTGTTTGACAACCGGTGTTACTGTGGTTACGTCCCTGTAACCTAGCGTTTCGGCACAACAGGCCGATAAAATAAGTACTAGACTTACAAAGAATAAGTCCTGGGGTCGATTTGTTCGACGACGTGTGGTGCCTTAGCATGGCCGCCGTCAAATGCCTGAAATAAGCAAAAGGATAAAAGGATATATCGTATAAATATACAAATACATTATTCTTAATAATAAATAATAGTAGTGGCTGTCCAAAGTATGAACCGTACAGGCAAGTTTAAAAACATAGATATAATATATATATAATATATATGACATATATTATCTATCTATCTATCTATCTATCTATCTATCTATCTATCTATCT
>NW_026415558.1:4904-6484 GCF_001194135.2 Octopus bimaculoides | reverse complement strand
TATATATATATATATATATATATATATATATATATTATACACATATTATACACATAATATATATGATATAATATATATATGCTACATATTTATAATATATATATATATGTACACACACACAAACACGCACACATACTTACAGTGCCGTACGTTTAAACAGACAGAGTGTAAATAAACTAATTATAACGTTATAATGAGATACTACGAAAAATTAAGAATAGATGAAAAATATTTTTCAACAACAGATTCTGAGTGCAAATTCCGCCGAGGTTCACTTTGCCTTTCGTCCTTTCGGAGTCGATAAAATAAACACCAACTTAGAACTTTGTTCGATGTAATCAACTTATACCCTTCTCGCTAAGTCGCTGGCCTTGTGCCAAATTTTGAAATCAATATTTCTCAGCATATAAGGCACTACTTTCAAAACAAAATTTACAAACATGCTAAGTTCGAATAGCATTTTTCAATAAAATACATTAAACCCGAAAGAATATTAGAATTTCTAAGCAGCGTCCAGAGCGGTGTGGAAACAAGGACATTGTTGAACACATCAGGGGTCACATTCATCTATACCATTGATTCGATATTTTTCTCATCCCAAATTAAATATGCGTATATAACCATACAAAAATACACATACGCATATACATATACATATATACATATAAAGATTTGGTACTGCGGAATTCCTGAAGCAGATCCAACGGAAATAAACATCAACTGCGAATAACATTAGGTAGCCCAAACGGTGATCGTGCTTTCCTCAACACGTCAGCTGCTTATTGGCATATACCCATTAGCGCCAAAAAATTACACGCACACACACACAAATATATATATGTATACATATATATATGTGTGTGTGTGTGTGAGAGAGAGAGAGAGAGAGAGAGAGAAAGAGAGAGCAAAGAGATTCGCGACCCTAGACTTCCGTGTGATCTACACGACGCGCGATTTGGACTACACCTAGGCATTAAATACTCGTAGCGGTGGTTTTTCCCTGTGTGTACAGCCCAAATATCTCACTGGATCACTTCAGCACCCAGTATATGGATCCGACTAAAGTTAGAGCTTACAAGTTAAATCGACCCACCCTGGTGCGTACCATTTGAGTAACGGATTTTCTCCAGAATCTTTCAGCTTCCGCGGGCACATGTGTATAAGTATACGGTATGAATTTAAAATTTTCGCGGTCATACTGTAATAACATAACATATTACCATCTATCACATCAAACTTGGTCCTTATGACGTTATAACGTCGAATTTATTTTACCAATCTCCATTCGGTGTACCAATAATTAGGACACATAAAAACGAGAGACTCTGTTTTGTCAATTAGTTTGAGATCAAAGATTGACGGAGACAAACGCCCACTCATGAACAAGAATATAGACGTACAAACAAGCATACACTTATGGCCACTCGCATGTGTGTGTATAAATTTATATATATATACATATATATACCGTTATTTATATAAATATAAATATAGATATACACACACACACACACACACACACATATATATATATATATATATATATATATATATATATATATATATACACATATATATAT
>NW_026415558.1:3707-4498 GCF_001194135.2 Octopus bimaculoides | reverse complement strand
TATATATATATGCATATATATTTGTGTATGTATATATATGTATGTATGCATGTATGTATATATATATATATGTATGTGTATATATATATATGTATTATATGTACATATATATATATATATATATATATTTATATGTATGCATGTATATATGTATATATATATATATGTATCTATGTATATATGTAGGTATGTGAGTGGATATTCATGCATATATGTACGAGGGGTGGGGGATGAAAAGCGCCTGGCTTTAAGCGTGTCACGAAAGGCCTGCTTGGGGGTTCAACCTTCTAAGTTCGCAATAAGTGTGCGAATTGAGATGGGAATATGTTGAACAACATCATTATTAACTGAATCTCCTCTATTCTCTTCTATTTTTTCCATCCATACTCACATAAATACATGGAGAATAGATACATACACAGACACATATGAATACACATACGCACACACGCACACGCACGCATACACATTCACACACACACACACACACATATATGCATATGTATCTAAATGTAGACACACAGACACACATTCTTTTATTCTTTTCCTTGTTTCAGTCATTTGACTGCAGTCATGATGGCCGAGTAAGTCGAAGAAATTGACCCCAAGACTTATTCTTTGTAAGCCTAGTACCTATTCTATCCATCAATTTTTGTCGAACTGTTAGCTTACGGGAATGTAAACACACCAATAGTTGTTAAGTGAAGGTCGAGGGGACAAACACAGACACTAAGACACACACACACACACACACACACACACACACACACATACACACACACATATATATG
>NW_026415558.1:1497-1957 GCF_001194135.2 Octopus bimaculoides | reverse complement strand
ATGTATGTATGTGTGTGTGTGTATATGTTGGTGTGTCTGTGTTTGTCCCCCCCATCATCTCTTGACAAGCGATGCTGGTGTGTTTACGTCCCCGTAACTTAGCGGTTCGGCAAAAGAGACCGATAGAATAAGTACTATGCTTACAAAGAATAAGTCCTGGGATTGATTTGCTCGACTAAAGGCGGTGCTCCAGCATGGCCGCAGTCAAATGACTGAAACAAGTAAAAGAGTAAAAGAGTATACATATCGGCCGCAGTTTCCTGCGATATACTGAGGAGTCCAGAATAGGTGAACTGCGGATATGGCGAGTGATTTACTGTAGTACCAACAAACGGGAACTAAGATTTGCTTTAACGTACTGTGAGCTCGACACTAAGTGCCCGGTCGTTCCTGGCGTCCTATATGTCCTTATATCTAATGAACACTTAGCTGATACATATGTAAATATATACATACATAT
>NW_026415558.1:0-1001 GCF_001194135.2 Octopus bimaculoides | reverse complement strand
ATGATGTGGTTTATTTATCCGGGATACCCTATTGAAATGTGCATAGGTTTGGCTTATTGTGGTTGTTTCTGTTATTATAGTTGTTGCTGCAATAAAGTATCTTCAATGCATTGATTTTGAGCTCTATCCTTTAAGAGACATGTATACATATATATATATGTATATGTATATATATATATATATATGTATATATATATGTATATATATATATGTATGTATGTATATATGATTGGTTTCAATATACAACATCCAGATATGTTTGTATGCGTTGTTTCAATGTTTAATAAGTTTGAGTATATATTCTTTTTTTTTTTTTGTAATCGTTTGGTAAAACAGCTTAACCCTGTAAATTACATAATCTTGCCTTGTCGTGAAAGCATCAGATCAACGAGAATACAAGTGTACAAATGGAAAATAAATTTTTAATACATATCAAGTGTACATTTATAATTCACTACCTAAAGAAATCATTCCTCTGAAAAGTCAGTATTTTGAAATTTGCTTATGAATTTTCTATTCAAATTTAGTGCTACATTTCGAAAAATAAGGTAAGATAAAGAAAGTGATAACTGTCTAAGAGTGCGTACGAGAGGGCATAACAGACACAGGTACGGACACGCACATTATAAGTATTTATAATGTGTGTGTGTTTGTGTGTGTGTGTGTGTGTGTGTGTGTGTGTGTGTGTGTGTGTGTAGATGTAAGTATGCGTGTATATAGAAGGGCACAGCTTTGAAGAGGTCTGAAAGAGTAAAAATCTAACGTTCACATGAACTGACGTTGGAAGCATAGTTCGTACAGAGGAAATTACAACTGGTTCTTAACGATCTCTTAAAATGCTTTCTCGGCCCGGAGCGATTTTACAAAACACTCACCTGAGGACTGAAGCTAAGACAATGGAATTGGAAAGCACAATTTTGCGCACAAACAAATGCAGAAACACACATACACACACAAGCACACAAACAGACACACACGCACATACACACGCTCACACACAC
>NW_026415557.1:0-385 GCF_001194135.2 Octopus bimaculoides | reverse complement strand
CTAACATTCTAAAACAGTAAAAAAATATTGGGTAAAAAGAATTAAATGGTAACTTGAATATAATCTGTCAGGACCTTACAACATTTAATTAAGAATTTGATTGACACACCAGAGTATTTGGAAACATGCGCTGACTTTGTGAATGGTTACTTTGTTAATTTTTTTCCTTTGCTGCCAATTTAATCACCACGGACTTAATATGATTTTGATAGAATTAAGTTTATTGATCTTTTGATTAGTTGTTCTCCATCTTGAAGTTGTTGTTTCTTTTTTTGTTACTTAATTAGAAAAATAATTTCTATTTTTATATTCTCCTCCCTTTTGTTTTGTTTTTTTAACCCTCTTCCTTTAAGGGAATTTTTTATTCTCCTCTTATTAAGGAAAT
>NW_026415556.1:0-282 GCF_001194135.2 Octopus bimaculoides | reverse complement strand
TGTATATATATATATATATATGCGTGTATATACATACATATAAGTACATATATTTGTGTATATATGTATATACATATATATATGTACATATATATATGTGTATATATATGTGTGTGTATATATATGTATATATATATACATGTGTGTGTATATATATATGTGTGTATATATGTGTGTATATATATACATGTGTGTGTATATATGTATGTGTGTATATATATATATGTGTGTGTACATGTATGTGTGTATATATATGTATATATATATGTGTATATATATGTA
>NW_026415554.1:0-491 GCF_001194135.2 Octopus bimaculoides | reverse complement strand
CTGTTACTCAGAGTTTCACGTTCCCGTTCGTCGGACAGTTTTGTTTATATACATCAAATATTATACATATGTACATAATGGTTGCCTCGTCTTGTCAGATGATAGCCATTTCACACTGAGCCTGGTTGGGCTGATTGGCTTCCATCCGAGCATGTACAAAGATATAACTTTTCACATCCATCGCCATAGAACTTTATAAAATACAAAATAGATCCAGAAATGAAATAATAGTGCGACATCTGTTTGTCATTGGATTTAAGTGACAAAATCTTGTACAACACTTTTGCCAATCTTTCGGTTGCCAAAGAAGGTTCCAGTGACAAACATTGCAAGATAACTGGAACTATATTGAGTTGACTGCAAGTTTTTGTCAGAGAATCTTTCTCCAAGAGAATCTTTCCCCATGGCTTTGTCAAAAATAACAAGTGACTCACCTACCCCTGGGAAATCTATTTAACCCAAAGATGGAAGCCTAACAGGTATTACCATTC
>NW_026415553.1:0-306 GCF_001194135.2 Octopus bimaculoides | reverse complement strand
ATTATAATTATTTCTAGTGTTCGTTTAAAATTACAGCTGAAGAATTACGACTGTTGAAATAATCGTTTCGCTTGATAGAAAATCAAATTCCCAGATTTCAAGTCAGACTGATCATAAAAAACCTCGGCCCTTAACTCACATTTCTACCTTTCTACCGTTTAAATATATCTATCTATCTGTCTGTCTTTCTGTCTTTCTGTCTTTCTGTCTTTCTGTCTGTCTATCTATCTATTTATCTACTTGTCTATCTGTCTATCTATCTATTTGTCTATCTGTCTATCTATCTATCTATCTATCTATCTATCT
>NW_026415552.1:0-470 GCF_001194135.2 Octopus bimaculoides | reverse complement strand
TGTGTGTGTGTGTGTATGTAAGTATTATACACTCGTTTCTAGCTTACGTTTAGACAGGAAATAATGAAAACAAAATATAATTAACTTCGAAGTAATTTAATGAAATTTAAATCTGCATTATCTCTTATCTCTTTAAATTCTTTTCACAAATCAGATAATTTGGCAAATAAAATAAATTAATATTGAAAACATGAATAGAATATGAAAGGAAGCAAAATCTCTGAAACGCAACCCACAAAATATTGGTAGTGTTTTAACTATCCCGTCACAGACTTGTTTACGTTTTTTCATAAACAGTTTTGGGCAGCGTTGTTTTGTCTGATGGCAGGCACAGTTAAGTAATCACTGATGAGTCTCCAGCCGAAACGTTGTGTTAACAGCAAACACGATGAGGACAAATATCGGCAATTGTAAATATTGTAAATAATGTACATAATTCCCCATATCTTAAATATAGAACTGAATATATA
>NW_026415551.1:0-672 GCF_001194135.2 Octopus bimaculoides | reverse complement strand
ATATATGTATGTATGTATGTATGTATGTATTACACGTGCTGTTGGCAATCTCTTTTCCCTTTTTTAGACTTTTCTTTCTTTTCTTTCCTACAAAGAGCTATGCTCAAAATGTCAAACTCTCTCTTTTCACCAAGTGTCAAGCTAATACATTTTTTGTGCACATCATCCTGTTGTCTGTGAATTTCACTCGTTTACTTGAATTGATTATTCAAATTGACTATGAGTGTGTGTGTGTGTGTGTTTGTGCTTGTATGTACCCGTCACCACCACTCGTCAACCAGTGTTGGTTTGTTTACATCCTCATAACTTTTCCGTTTGGCAAAAGAGACCTATAGAATAAGTACGGGTCTATACAAAATTAAAAGAAGTACTGTGGTCTATTTGTTTAACTAAAAACTCTTCAAGGAAGTACCCCAGCATGGCTGCAGCCCGATGACTGATACTAGCAGTTGATCTGATCAGAAGGAACAGGCTGCTCATGTAATTAATGTGCAAGTGACTGAGCACTCTATGTGCACATGTAGCCTTAATGTAGTTCTGAGGGAGATTCAGCATGATACAAAATGTATCAAGGCTGACCCTTTGAATTACAGATACAACTCATTTTTGCTAGCTGAGTGGTCTAGAGCAGGGGTTTTCAAACTTTTTGACTTGCAGACCCCTTTATATTTC
>NW_026415550.1:0-366 GCF_001194135.2 Octopus bimaculoides | reverse complement strand
AGTTACTTTTAATTTTTATGATTATAGATAACAACTCAGGCTGGTACCTTCTGAGCCTGAGTCAGGGGTATGTGAATGATATCCAAAGAATATCTACTATGAATGATATTTTTTGACACAGGGCACTCTAAGACAACCACCAGATGCTGAATGAAAATAGATGAACTGCACCAAGCTGTCATTGACCACGTTCGGATGGTGCTTTTTATAGATACACATGTGTATTCATATATTTATGTTATATATCATCATCATCATCATCATCATCATCATCATCATCATCATCATCATCATCATCATCAAGATTTAGTGTTCATTTTCTGTTTTCCATGCTGCCATGTCTTAGATGGCTTGACAGGAAATTGC
>NW_026415549.1:0-684 GCF_001194135.2 Octopus bimaculoides | reverse complement strand
TTAAAATCTAAACCCTGAATGAAACACACACACACACACTTGTCAGTTTGCTTTAATGCAATACACATTAACAGATACAATTCTATATTTGAGAGATGAGGAATTATGTACATTATTTACATCTGACGGATATGAGGACAAATAGCCGTCAAATGTAAATAATGTAAATAATATTAACAGATATTTTAGATTGTCATTCCACTCTTCCACTTGTAAATATATTATCCTTGCAGGGATAACTAGAATATTCCATAATAAAATACAAGTGTTGTCAAAGAACAGATGTAAGTCTTGACACCTCTTCAAAAACACATTCTGAGAACAGACAGAACAAAATCTCACTCACAGCAGGAATGGACAACTGTTAAACTGTTTCTGTGGTTCTTGTGGCTTCCATTCAGCTACTGTCAACTGACCAATAGCATGGAGGCGGCCAAGCAAAAGGCTTTTCTGTTTATTTAGAATCTCACACAAGTTGCCTTTCAAAAGAAAACTGTGTTATCACCTGTATTATTATATGACTTTTTTTTTCTGTGAATGGTGCTGGGGTAAGGGGAGCTTGAGATGACGTTTAGGGTCCAGGAGCAACAGAAGGAAACTTGCAATTACACTTACCAAATTTGTGAAGATGAATTCAAACCGTGTCTGGGCTTTGGCCAAAACATAGAGGGCATCAGTTGTCCC
>NW_026415548.1:0-760 GCF_001194135.2 Octopus bimaculoides | reverse complement strand
ATATATATATATATATGTATATATATATGTATGTGCGTATATATTGTATATGCATGTATATATATATATATATATGTATGTGTGTATATATTGTATATGCATGTATATATATTTATGTATATATATATGTATGTATATGTATATGTATGTATATATATATACCGCTGACCACAACATTCAATTTGTTTTCTCTTTGTTTTCTCCGTATTCTTTCTGTTGAAGAGCGTAGCTCGAAACGTTAAAGACTTTCTGTATTCCCGAGCGTTAAACTAATACATCCTTTTGTTGTCTACACCACCTGTCCTCGTCTGTTGTTTTTTTCGTAAATTCTCCCATATATACATCCATGTATATATATGTACATATATGTATGTATATGTATATATATATGTATGTATATATGTATGTGTATGTATATATATATATATGTATGTGTATGTATATATATATATGTATATATGTGTATGTACGTATATAAATGTATATATATATATGTATACATGTGTATATATGTATATGTGTATATATGTATATGTGAATATATATATGTGTGTGTATATGTATGTATATGTGAATATATATGTGTGTGTATATGTATGTATATGTGTATATAAATGTATGTATATATGTTTATAAGTATTTATATATATATGTGTATATGTATATATTGTGTGTGTACATGTGTGTGTATATGTATATATATATGTATGTATATATATATATACATGTATGCATATATATATATATATATATATATATA
>NW_026415547.1:0-532 GCF_001194135.2 Octopus bimaculoides | reverse complement strand
GGTTTTGTTTGCGGGACATGAGGAACAACGTCCGGCCCTTTATTTTGACCATCATCATTTTTGCAGGGTACCGGTCCGTTCATTTCTGTTGTCAGATTGTTTTGCACGTGCACGTCTTCGTACTTTTTGCATAACAAGTTTAAAGTACGCACTTCTCGGTTGTTATTCTTGGGTGGAATAATACCGGTACTATTTAATGTATTTGTAATTTTTTTGTACATGGTGTTTTGGGCCGGAGATGGTCTGGTGTTGATGTACCAAGCGTGTTAACGTGTGCTGTGCGAGCAGTGGAGATGATATCCAGTTAAAATACATCATCATATTTGGAAAAATATAAATAATTTTCAATGAGTATTACTTATTGGGATATAGTCCAACCCTTTGTCAGCTATGTTTGGCTACATGCGGTGTTTTTATTTCCGATGCTTTTGGATAAATTTCGGAGCAGTGATTTATCTTTCTCACATGTTAAACGTCCCCCGGTACTTATTATTATTATTATTATTATTATTATTGTTCAGTAGTTTTATTT
>NW_026415546.1:0-1793 GCF_001194135.2 Octopus bimaculoides | reverse complement strand
AGGAAAATATTAGATTTATAAGCCCTAAACTTCACTCCCACGGGCACATGACATAGTGGTTAAGAGCGCGGCCTACAAACCCCAAGATTCCGAGTTCGATTCCAGACAGTGACCTGAATAATAATAATAATAATAATAATAATGACATCGAAAAATGCCTTAGGGATGAGAACCCAGGTTCGAAATTTCCCCAAGACACCTGATGAAGACTGGAGGGTATATCAGCCGAAATATTGTGTTAACAACAAACAAGATGAGGACAAATATCCGTCAAATGTAAATAATGTACATAATTCCTCATCTCTTAAATATAGAACTGTATTATCTAATCGGTAGGGAGCCAACATTAGACTTCAATGGAGACATATAGAGAAACTCCATCAAAAACTAGCTCGTCTTTCAAACCATTTAACTTTCCTGTGTAGAAGTAGCAACTCAAAGCTAATACCACCTGGCTTGACTACAATGACACTAGTGGATTCATATAAAGCTAAAAGAGTAGCGGAAAGGGCAGGACATGTCCTCATCCGTGAGTGGATCTATTACAACCGTTGGAAAAAAAAACATCAACTAAATAACGAAATCAAAGAGAGGTTATCTTCATTACTTAGGAAAATAACGAGAGATGATGATAGAAAGAGAATCCAACAAGATCTTGAAAATCGTACATGAAAGAATTTAAAATGGTGAAGACACGCCAGATTAAAAAGTTTATGAAACTCAAAGGTCCGTTACCCACCTGTGAAAGCAGTAATTAATGTAAGTAGCCGAAAGCTCTGAAGAAGCAGTACTTAACAAAGGTCTCAACTTTGCGACAACCATCAAGCACATTCCACACTTGGACATAATTGCCCTATTGAAGAGATAGCCGTAAAGATACCAAAAGCTCAGGGAGATAAACTAAGGTAGAAAGTGGGACGGGTACTGGAAAAAGCGAAACTTCCCAAACCAAACATCACTAAGGAAGAAAAATTCGCTATCAAAAGACTACAGAATGACAATTCCGTCATATAAAAAAAGCCCACGGGTATATGGCGTAGTGGTTAAGAGCACGGGCTACTAACCCCAAGATTCCGAGTTCGATTCCAGGCAGTGACCTGAATAATAATAATAATAATAATAATAATAATAGCAACAACAACATCGAAAAATACCTTAGGAATGAGAACCCAGGTTCGAAATTTCCCCAAGATACCTGATGAAGGCTTGGAGGGTATATCAGCCGAAACGTGTTAACAACAAATAAGATGAGGACAAATATCCGTCGAATGTAAATAATGTAAATAAAATCTAAACAATCATCACGTGCTGCACGCCTATATCCACAGACCAGCTCTACAATGTTACGTTTCGAAATTAAATTTGGTCTCCCACGAGACACTTTTCAGCTGCTAAGATGGAATTCGAACCTACCAGTGTCTGTTATCCAACAATTTGTCAAGATGTGCTCATCTCTCTTCGCCAAATTGTAGATGAACAGTACTAATGGGATGCAGTTGGCAGATAGTCGACAAATATTCACTAGTGGGGGTTATGAATAAATATACTAACTCGTATCTCCATTTAGTCTCGCAAATATAATTAAACCCACGACTGAATTTTTGGTAGATTTAGATAAGGATCGAAAACAAATTAGTCAGTTCGATCCTCATAACAAGCTGTTGGAAAAGGTCTTCGTGGGCTTCATTGCACAGGCAGACTATTCATATATGGATACGAGTCAATATATCTATTTCTAAGACTCCAGTATCTATTTTTTTAATGGTAGGATACAACTTGAAAGGAATTTTTCT
>NW_026415545.1:0-367 GCF_001194135.2 Octopus bimaculoides | reverse complement strand
TACTAGGCTTCCAAAGAATAAGTCCTGGGGTCGATTTGCTCGACTAAAGTGTTTGGGACATAATGCGCGGCGATGTTTAGTCACGATTTTGAGATCAAATCAAGCGGGATGAATTTTTGCCTTTCATCTTTTCAGTGTAGATGAAATATTGGTTTCAAGCCGGAGAGGAGATAGGTCGATTACATCAACCCCAAAGTTCAATTGGTAATTATTTTATTGACCTCGATAGGATGAAAGGCAAAGTCGACCTCGACGTAAAAGCAGACGAAATGCCGCTAAGCATTCTACCCGGTGTGCTAACGATTCTGCTAGCTCGCCGCCTTCATTGTAGATAAAATATTGGGATTGATTTGATTGGCTTTCTGCT
>NW_026415544.1:0-343 GCF_001194135.2 Octopus bimaculoides | reverse complement strand
AACCGGTTTCATGTTGTCTTTTCAAATTTCTCTACTTCATGGTAACATGTGTTCGCTCATATATATATGATGCATTGCTCCACATTACTCATCCTATCAGATTTATTTTGAATGCATCTATCGAAACATATGTTGATGATATGATGAGATAATTGATTTAAAAACATCTCGAGCATTTGTCTCCATTTTCAATTTTTCCTATGTTCCCCAAAATACGTCTTGCTTCTCCCCGGAATCAACTCCCACACAAGTGTGATCGCTGATTCCTAGGACGCTTATGTGACATTTGGCTACCATGTGATTATTCCTCTGGATCTTTCCTATATATTTATATATATATATA
>NW_026415543.1:0-409 GCF_001194135.2 Octopus bimaculoides | reverse complement strand
GTGTGTGTGTGTGTGTGTGTAATATACTTCATGTGTACATACATATACATATGTGTGTATGTGTATATATATATAGTCACTTGCAAGCCCACATTAACTGTATATGTGAATGTATGTATATGCATATAATCACTTGCAATCTCAGCCACTGTGTGTATATGTTTGTATATACATAGTCACAAGCAAGCTCACAATCACTGGATATCTGTGTGTGCATGTATGTATGTAGTCACTAGCAAGCTCACACTCTTTCTCTATATGTGTGTGTGTGTGTATTGTGTACACACATGTATATAGTCACTTGCAAGCTCACAATCATTGTATTTGTGTGTCCATATATGTATACATGTTAGACTACGTATATATATATATATATATATATATATAAAGTTCACACAGTGTATATATA
>NW_026415542.1:0-209 GCF_001194135.2 Octopus bimaculoides | reverse complement strand
GAGAGAGAGAGAGAGAGAGAGAGAGAGAGAGAGAGAGAGAGAGCGGGAAAGAGTTACAGACAGACGGGCAGGCAAACAGGTAGACAGACAGAAAGATAGACAAATAGAGAGAGAGAGGGAGAGCGGGAGAGAGAGAGAGAGAGAAGTAGGTAGGTAAATTGATTGATTCAGTGTGAGTGGAGGGTGGAAGCGAGAGACCAATATTTTAA
>NW_026415541.1:0-310 GCF_001194135.2 Octopus bimaculoides | reverse complement strand
GGGGTCAGCCACATTTAAGTGGCAAATATACTTCACTATGTTATTATTGTTATTTTCCCCACTTAGTATGGTCACCAAATGATTTGAGCGAAGTAAATACAAATGAAACGAAGCAGGGCTTATTTCGTAAAAGTAACGCGTTAATAAAATTGCTGGTAGAAGACATTTTTGAACAAGAGATGGAAATATGAATTGATTTGCCTGAATAAAACACAGGATGTTGTATAATAAGGTGTATGTTTGTATTTCAATGTGCTGTAGATGTCTGCGTGTGTGTTTGTGCGTGTATGTGTAAATAATATATATATAT
>NW_026415540.1:1220-2265 GCF_001194135.2 Octopus bimaculoides | reverse complement strand
AAAGCGTTCATCGATGTCACAACCGTTTTCAGAAAACACAAACTCACAAAGTTTGACACATAACCATGAAAATCCCAGAAAACTTGAAAATGCTTATTTCGTGATATCCAGTCGATTTTATACACTGTGAGGTAGTTTTCATTTTTGCAAAACCACTATTCATTTTGAAATCTAGAGGGTTAATATAAGCTAGATGGGTGTTGATAACATTCTGTTTATCAAAGTGTTCATCGAATTCACAACCGTTTTCAGGAAACCCAAACTCACAAAATTTTGCAAATAACTATGAAGAACCAACAAAGCTTGAAAATGTTTATTTAGTGATTTCCAGTCGATTTTAGACACTTATAGGAAGTTTTCATTTTTCCAAAACCACTATTCGTTTTGAAGTCTAGATGGTTAATATAAGCTAGATGGGTGTTGAAAACATTATATTTATCAAAGCGTTCACCAAAGTCACAACGTTTTTCACAAAACTCAATCTCACAAAATTTTGCAAATAAGCATGAAAAACCGACAAAATTTGAATATGCGAATTTGGTGTTTTCCAGTCGTTGTTTGACATTTTAGATAGTTTTCATTTTTGCTAAAACCAGATTTCATTTTGAAGTCAACTGGTTGATGAAAACATATTTATCAACGTATTCTCCGAAATCACAACATTTTTCACAAACTCAAACTCACATTATATTCATGAAAGTATTCACCGAAGTCACAACCGTTTTCAGAAAACACAAACTCACAAACTTTAACAAATAACCATGAGAATCCCAGAAAACTAGAAAATGCTTATTTCGTGATTTGCAGTCGATTTTAGACACTTTTATGTAGTTTTCATTTTTGCAAAACCACTATTCGTTTTGAAGTCTAGATGGTTAATATAAGCTAGATGGGTGTTGAAAACATTATATTTATCAAAGCGTTCATCGAAGTCACAACCGTTTTCAGAAAACACAAACTCACAAAATTTGGCAAATAACCATGAAAAAGCAAGAAAACTTGAAAATGCTTATTTCGTGATTTGCAGTCGATTTTAGACACTTTT
>NW_026415540.1:0-1210 GCF_001194135.2 Octopus bimaculoides | reverse complement strand
AAGTCTAGAAAGTTAATATAGGCGAGATGGTTGATGAAAACATTTCTTTTATCAAAGAGTTCACCGACGTCACAACATTTTTCACAAAATTCTTAATCACAATATTTTGCAAATAAGCATGAAAAAACAACAAAATTTGAAAATGAGAATTTCGTGGTTTGCAGTCGTTTTGGGACACTTTTAGATAGTTTTCATTTTTGCAAAAACCATATTTCATTTTGAAGTCTAGTGGGTTAATATAGGCTAGATGGTTGATGAAAACATTATATTTAGCAAAGTGTTTACCGAAATCACAACCATTTTCAGAAATCTTAAACTCACAAAATTTTGCAAATAGCCTTGAAAATCCAACAAAATTTGAAAATTGTAATTTCGTGTTTTCCAGTCGTTGTTTGACAATTTTAGTTCGTTTTCATGTTTGCTAAAACTACTTCATTTTGAAGTCTAGTGGGTTAATATAGGCTAGATGTTTGATGAAAACATTTTATTTATCTAAGAGTTCACCGAAGTCACAAACTTCTTCACAAAACTGAGATTCACACAATTTTGCAACTAACCATGAAAAACCAACAAAATTTTAAAATGCGAATTTCGTGATTTCCAGTCTTTTTTGACACTTTTAGATAGTTTTCATTTTTGCAAAAAACACTATTCATTTTGAAGTCTAGTGGGTTAGAATAGGCTAGATGATTTATGAAAACATTATATTTATCAAAGAGTTCACCGAAGTCAGAACCTTTTTCAGACAATTCTAAATCACAATATTTTGCTAATAACCATGAAATACCAAACAAACTTGAAAATGCTAATTTGGTAATTTCCGGTCGTTTTTTGTCACTTTTAGATAGTTTTCATTTTTGCAAAAACCACTATTCATTTTGATGTCTAGGTGGTTGATGAAAACATTATATTTATCAAAGCGTTCACCGAAGTCACAACCATTTTCACAAATCTTAGAATCACAAAATTTTGCAAATAACCATGGAAAACCAACAAATCGTGATAATACTAATTTCGTGATTTCCAGTCGTTTTTTGACACCTTTCTAGAGTTTTCATTTGTGCAAAACCTTTATTCATTTTGAAGTCTAGAAAGTTAATATAGGCGAGATGGTTGATGAAAACATTTCTTTTATCAAAGAGTTCACCGACGTCACAACATTTTTCACAAAATTCTTAATCACAATATTTTGCAAATAAGCATGAAAAAA
>NW_026415539.1:0-287 GCF_001194135.2 Octopus bimaculoides | reverse complement strand
TATATATATATATATCAGAAATCATATTTTTTATTATTGTTGATTATTACCATTGATATTATTGTTGTTATTTTGCATTGTTAGTCTTATCGCTGTGATTTTTATATCTCATCGTTATTTTACTATTACCATTAGTAATAATATCAATAATAATTAACAACAATAATTTATAGTAATAATTAAAGTTAACATTAAAGACTATATTTTCACGTATAAGCTCGCATACACACACATTAATACAAAATACACCTATTCTTACACATATATATATATATATATATATATAT
>NW_026415538.1:4705-4952 GCF_001194135.2 Octopus bimaculoides | reverse complement strand
TTTGTTGACTTGGAGAGAGTCTTTGACAAGATTCCCTGCTCCCTTATATGGTGGTTAGGAAGAGAGGAGTGGCTGGTGATAGCTATACAAGCCATGTACAGTAATGCTGTCAGTAAAGCGAGGCTTGGCAATAGATGAATTCGGGGTAGAAAGTAGGAGTTCATTAAGGTTCAAATCTCAACTTCCTCTTTGTTTGTCATAATTCTCCAATGACAGGAATTTAGGATGGGCTGCCCCCCCCCCCCCC
>NW_026415538.1:4149-4671 GCF_001194135.2 Octopus bimaculoides | reverse complement strand
ATCCCCCGGGAGCTCCTCTATGCTGATGACCTTCTTCTTATAGCCGAATCACTAACAGAGCTGGAGGAAAAATTCCATGAGTGGAAGCAAGGTCTGGAGTCAAAGGGCTTTAGAGTCAATCTAGCAAAAAAACCAAAGTCTTAGTAAGTAGAAAGGCAGACAAATCACAAATCCCTTCAGGTAGATGACTCTGCTTGGTCTGTAGAAAAGGTGTAGGTAGAAACTCCATAAGGTGTACCCAGTGCAAGCCACAGACACATAAGAGGGGCAGCATTATTAGAGGAAGGTTAACAGGGAAAATAGTCTTTGTGTGTGGCAGATGCACAGATACAGTAAACAGTAGGAATACACAGAAAATTGACTCTATGAAATGCCAATGGAGATATCTAGAAGTAGTTGATAGCTTCCGTTATCTAAGTGACCAAGTTAGCAGTGGAAGTGGATGCTCTGAGAGCATTGCTGCTAGAATAAAAATGGGCAAAGTTTAGAAAGCTTCTACCTTTGCTGTCAACAAAGAGCCTC
>NW_026415538.1:0-3765 GCF_001194135.2 Octopus bimaculoides | reverse complement strand
TGGAGGGAACCTGTAGAAGAGGTAGACCCAGGAAGACATGGGACGAGGTGGTGAAGCATGACCTTCAAACATGCCAAATCAGACTGGGGTCTGGTTCAGCTTGCCAGCCTTGGTCAAACCAGCCAACAGCATGGACAACAGATGCTAAATGATGATGATGATTATATATTTATGTATACACACATATCAGAATTATTTATATTGATTTTATTTTACCAATCCAATTCTTCATTATAGTTACATGTGCTGGTATAGAAATGGCCCGTGTGAGACAGAACATTGAATCTGCTATTAATAAGAAGAACTATGAATTTGCAACCGTTCAGTGTAGGAGAGGTGCTAACCTTTTGCTGTATTGTCATCAAGTAAAAGACCTAAGCAAATATTATCAGGGCTTATATGCTGTAAGTTTTTTTCGTCTCTCATTGATTTACTTCTTTTTAATCCTCCTCCTCCTCCTATGCTAATTTAGTTGTCAGTTATTTTATCTTGAGGTTTGTTGACAAGTTTCCTCAAACCTCAAGAATCTTTCTTAGGATTCTTGCAGAATATAGAACAGTACTTTTCTGTACTTGGACAATGCGAGTTTCAGCTCTAATCTCTTTCAGTCTTTTAAGTAGCATTTTGGGTGTTGTGCCAAATGCTCCATTTCCTACAGGAATAATTGTTGTCTTGGTCTGCCACACTCTCCTCAGCTCTTAGCCTTCATCCTGGTATTTCTCAGTTTTCTCCCATTTCTTTTCTATCAACTCTTCTCTCAGAGCGAATTGCAAAATCTATGATATTACATTGTTTGTTTAGTCCTCTACAATCATATTTGGTCTTCTTGCTTCATTAGTGTGGTCAGTCTTTATTGGGAAGTCCCACAAGGTCCTGTAGTTCTCATTTTCCGTTATAGCTCCTGGTTCATGTCCAGACCACCTTCCTGTTGTTTTCAGGCCACACACTTGCCTACCATTTCTCCTTCTCCATGCTAGCCTGTCTACGACTGTGATTCGAACCTGGGTCTCCACATTCTCCATTCACTGATCTGCCTCTTGTTTTCAACAGTTCTTCTTTAGATACTCTTAGGTCTTTTCTGCTTACTCCTTCCTTCAGGGCCCATGTCATGGCCATCATAGTCATTGTTGGGATCTCTCCTTTTTCAATCCTAATTATTAAATATTTTTTTTAAATATCAAATTTTTAATTAAATTTTTTTTTCTTTTTTTTTTTTCCCAAGTCTAGAGCAAAGACTGCCCCGTCGGAACCAACCCAGGATACTTTTGTCTTCCTTGATTTCCTGGAGAAAACTCTGCACTCTCGTACAATTAAACAGTTTGATAATGGTAAGTTGGGACTTGTGTCTTTCTGTCCTGGAACTGCTGTGCTCTTCTTTTATGCCAGTTTGCTGCTACTGCTAGCTGAGATGTCTATTGTGTTTCTCGAAATTCATTTACCCTTACACACACACACACACACACACACACACACATCTACAAACATGTTTGATATTTTATTGTTTTTCTTGCAGCAGATATTGATGCCATTTTAGAAAATGTACATAAAATGGAAGAAGATGAGGTGAACAAATTTCTTCTGGAAAAATCTAGATCTTCTAAATCCTGGCCAATGCTATACTTTTTTCTCGGTGGAACAAAACCACGACTTAGAAAATTCAATGCTTCCCACATGAATATTTCAACTTTATTGAAATCAAGACAATCTAATGAAATCAATAGATCATCTGCTCTTGAATTATTAATGAATCTTCTGAGGAATGGTCTTCTCTCGGGACATGATAGTGCTGTGAAAATTCACACAATCCTGCAACTGACACTAAATATTGGTAACATAGAATATATTTCTTCTGTATTTGCTCTTGTTTTTGTTGTTAGCTTTTTTTTTTTTATCAATTTTTGCTATCTTTTTAAGTCTTTTTGTTTAATAATTTTTCTTGTTTATAAATATTATAAAGATGATGGTACCATTTTCATAGAGAATGTTTGGGATGTAGAGCATGAGCATCCAAGAAGATAATCAGGATGTTGGAAGTATTCAAGGAGTCTTTCGGATTAGATGGTTCTTTTAATTTTATTCTTTGGCTGATTTCCATTGTTGTAGGCCTGTGGCCATGTTGGTAGCCACTGCAATGCATTCCATGTGACATTTCTCCTGATACTTTTGGGAAAATGATTTTACTCTTAACATTTAAAAAATGTTTTTTTCCTTCTTCATTCATCTTCAGTGAATGTTGGTTTGACCAGGGAAGTCATCACATGGTATCCAGCAATTGTCAAGTGTTTCAACCACCCTGAACCATCTCACTGGTGGTTCAGCAGAGCTGGTCAAATCACTGCTTATCATCTCCTCCTGGCTCCTAGCTTTATTCCTCTCACTTGCTCCATAACCAGGCTCTTCTGCCTCTCCCATCATTTGTGCAGCTATTTTTTCACTCTTTTCCTCTTACTCCAATAGCTGTAAGCATTCTCCATAGTAACTGGGTAGGAAATTAGTTCCATTATTGAGGATAATATTACCTTTCCTCCTTCAGGGGTCAATAAGGCACCAATTGAGTACCAGGACGGATTTCATTAACTAAATCTTCCTTCAAATTTCTGTGTGAGAAACCAATTTAGAATTGTTTGAGCATTTGAGAAAATGCATTGCAATATTTCTTCTGGCTCTATATGTTCTGAGTTCAAATCCTGCCAAGCTCATCTTGCTCCCCCATCTTTTCAGGGCCACTGAAGTTGATAAAATAAAGTAGCAGCCAAAGAATGCAGTTGATTCTGGCCCATTGTCCCCAAATTTCTGCTCTTGTATCTGTATTACAAACATTAATTACTTTTGAAAATTTTCTTTTCCATCTTTCTGATGTTGACAAAAGAAAGCATCAGTCAAATATTGTGCTTGATAGAATCAACTAACTCTTCACCCCAAATTCAAGGCCTTCAGCTTATTTTAAAACAATTATTATTATTATAATTATTAAGGTAAACTTATCCTAGTAAACTTATCAATACGTGACAAAATGCTTCGTCGCTTTGCCCTTTTATTCCTCTGGGGTTCAGAAAATATGTACCAGTTGAGCACTGGAGTTGGTGTAATGGACTGAACCACTTCCTCTAGAATTGCTGGCCTTGTGCCAAAATTTGAAACCGATATTTAACAAAAATAGTAGAGTGCTTCAAGGGCCAAGAATTTTGTGTTAGCACTTACGAAACTAGTTAGAAATCCTGGGGTTATAAGTCCCATATACTGGTGATAATGGTATTTTCCTGGATAGTTCTGGAACAAATCATAAATAAGATTATCATTGGTATATGAATTTATAACATCTGGATTTGTGACTACTTTGATAAGTGTCAACGCATGGAACTCTCAGCTTTTGAGTCACTCTCTCATTTCTACCAAATACAAATAAAAGCAAAAAATATACATTTAAATAAATCTATTCTTTGTTTATTTCTTGCCCCCAGGTTCTCTTGATGCTTTAGATTACGGCCTTAACAACAAGAACATCAATGTGGTGAACGCCAGAAACGAGACTCTATTGCATTCCTTGGTACAAACTGAAGTTGAAGATGTTCAGTTTTACATAAAAGTTGTCAAACTGTTGCTGAGGAAAGGGATTAAAAAATCACTGAAAGACTCCCAAGGTCGAAAGGCAGAGGATCTCGTCTCCATTTTAAAGCTGCCGGGAGCACTTCTCAAAGTGGAAAATATCAGTAAGATATACAGTTTGATTTCCTTCCATCGTGTTCTTGCTGTCTTTGTCATTCT
>NW_026415537.1:313-563 GCF_001194135.2 Octopus bimaculoides | reverse complement strand
GATAGATAGATAGATAGATAGATAGATAGATAGCTAGATAGATAGATAAGTGGCAGGATGACAGAAATAGAGAGAAAATACTTCGCTACATCATGTAGGTTATATTCTACTGTGTATTATATATACATACACATATATATATATGTGTGTATGCGTGTGTGTGTGTGTATGTTGCTATATGATTTAGGTATACATGTATTCATATAGATAAATAGATAGATAGATAGATAGATAGATAGATAGATAGATA
>NW_026415537.1:0-216 GCF_001194135.2 Octopus bimaculoides | reverse complement strand
ATATATTTCCATATATGTGTGCTTGTGCATATATAAATTTATTTACATACGTATGAGTGTATGTATATATTTTCCATGCGTTAGTATATATATAAATATACATCTACACATTCACACACAGACACAGACACACATATATACACATTCATACACCCATATATACATAACACCCATATATACATACACGTCATTATATCATACGTTATTATTTATATA
>NW_026415536.1:0-205 GCF_001194135.2 Octopus bimaculoides | reverse complement strand
TCCTAATGCCAACCACTCCAAGAGTGTAGTGGGTGCTTTTTACATTCCACTAGCACAGGAACCAATCAGGTGGCACCGGCATCAACCGCGTTCAGATGGTGTTTTTTACATGCCACTGGCACAGGAGCAAGTCGGTAGGAGACTAGCATATATATATATCTTAATATATAAATCTGGAGTTGTGTGTTTGTGTGAAGCCTTTTTG
>NW_026415535.1:0-355 GCF_001194135.2 Octopus bimaculoides | reverse complement strand
TACTACTACTACTACTACTACTACTACTACTACTACTACTACTTTTATTTCTTTTCCGTATTTTTGAATAATCTTTGTCAGACCCAGGAATTCGTTTCACATTCTTGTTACACGCGCAGACAGACAGAAAGACAGACGGATACACACACACACACACACACACACACATACACACACGCACAGAGAAACAAACACGTATACACACACGCTCACACATGCACACACACACACACACATATGCATAGGTATGTAAATTTCACCTATTTGTATAAGTATATATTTATATGTATGAATGTATATGTGTACAAATGTATGCGTGTGTGCGTATATATATATATATATATATATATATATA
>NW_026415534.1:0-525 GCF_001194135.2 Octopus bimaculoides | reverse complement strand
TATGTTTGTGTGTGTGTGTGTGTGTGTTGATATACATATATTCGCGCGCAAACTGATGATAATGTCCATGAATTTTCTAAATAACACTTCAGAATTGGCTGCAGCATGCACTGAATTTCAAATTCATACCTCAGAAAGCGCCTTTTAAAGTTTTATGAATCTATTATAGTATGATTAATGCAATAATAATTAAAACGAATTGATTCTTCCTTGAGCATGTTTCTTATTATGCGTCAGAGGTAATTAGCGCGGTTAATGTTGGGAATGTGTTAATTATATATTGGTAAAATGCATTTACATATTCCATTGGTGTACTTAGAAATATTAATAACTCTCTCTCTCTCTATATATATATATATGTATGTGGGTGTGTGTACGCGCGCGTGTATGTGTGTATGTGCGCGCGCGTGTTTTTTGCGTGTGTGCGTGGGTGCATGTGTGTGTGAATGCATGTCTGTTTGTATGTATAAGTGCAGCATTTCGTGTACATATCTCTATATGTATCTATCAATTTATCAGTATATA
>NW_026415533.1:0-219 GCF_001194135.2 Octopus bimaculoides | reverse complement strand
ATACTATATATTTAGTGATTGTATTTTCCTGTTGTAGTCAAGAAGGCTGGAGGCTGGAACACAAGGACCTCAACAACACAGAATCCCCCATTATCTTCAAAGGAGTTGTCTTCAATGAAATGAAGGGTGTATTTGTAAGTGACTCTAAGCATTTTCCTTCTTACCGATTCCTTCCACCGATTCCATCTTACCATATTACTATTCTGTAATCTACAATTG
>NW_026415532.1:0-555 GCF_001194135.2 Octopus bimaculoides | reverse complement strand
AATATGAGGACAAATATCCGTCAAATGTAAATAATGTAAATAATGTATAACAATAATTTACACGACATTATATATATATATATATATATATATATGTACATATGGGGCGGGAGAGAGATACATATACATATATGTATATATACTTATATATGTGTGTGTGTGCATGTATGTACAAGTGTCTTGCTCAAGGACTTAACGCGCTACTGGGAACTGAACTCACGACCTTACAATTGTAAACCGAATGATTTCACCACTAAACAACGCACCTTCACAAGTACATACATACATACATGCATACATACATACATACATGCATGCATACATACATGCTATTGGGTGGCTGCGTTAAGCAGTGGTGCAGTGGTGCAGTGATGCGTATAAATGCAAGATTATTACCTTGCATCTCACAGTCTGGGTAGGTGGCGCTGTGAGCTGATTTTAGTGCATTTACACCATTTGTGTACAGCGAGAAATTTTCTCCATGAAAAAACACAATGAATGGCTTTCTTACGTGCACCATACCTATTTGAACTGGAATAAAACTGCACTTATATA
>NW_026415531.1:0-331 GCF_001194135.2 Octopus bimaculoides | reverse complement strand
ATATATATATGTATGTATGTATGTGTGAAACTGTGTATTAATATTTCGGTCGATAACTAATGAACAATTGGGGTCCTTTTGTGCCTGTCCTATGTGTACGTTTTTTAGTATTTAATTGCATTTTTCATTTATTAAATCAACGCCACGAATCCCGGCTTACATACATATATATATATATTAAAGATTATGATAAAGAGATTTACATAACTAGTTCCTTACGTACGTTTCACCATTATTGCGGATGTGTGATTATTGTATATGTGTTTGTGTATAAGTATAATTATGTATATTATCTATCTATCTATCTATCTATCTATCTATCTATCTATCT
>NW_026415530.1:0-469 GCF_001194135.2 Octopus bimaculoides | reverse complement strand
ACATATATATACACACACATAAGACAGTAGGGTGTGATTTGGCTGCTATTTCTACCATCACCTAGCTCCCACATAGAAGCCTCCTTTCCATTGTCCCAGTTCCCTCCAGTTATTCATACAAGCCCCGACCATTGTCCCCTCTCTAACAGTACTTTTCTGACGCCTTTAAAACGGTCTTATGCTATTTTCATTAAGCTTCATTAAGCTTCCATTGCCCCCTCTGGGGTTTTTTCTTTCTTTCTCTTTTTTTTTGAAGGCATTTCACTGAATTTCCTTGTGTCTGGTCTGTGCGTCTGTCGTAATTTATTCTTGCCAACGGCCGATCACTCTCTGTTTGTCTCTCTCTATATTTTTGTCTATCTCTATCTCTTTGTCTCTATCTGTCTATCTGTCTGTGTGTCTCTCTCTCTCTTCTGGCTATTTCTATCTATCTATCTATCTATCTATCTACCTATCTATCTATCTATCT
>NW_026415529.1:0-293 GCF_001194135.2 Octopus bimaculoides | reverse complement strand
ATACATACATACATACATACATGCATACATACATACATACGTACGTACGTTACCTGAATCATAAAGACCCCCTGCTAAGCGTGACATGTATATATAAGCAAACGTTGGTTTTTACAACCTTGACGATTTAGGTTCAATCGACGAGAGCCTAAGAGAGCTTTTAGTTGCAGGGGTCAAAAGAAACTGGTACCAAATATATAATATGAGCGTGTGTATGTATACACACATGTATATATAAGCGTTTATGTACATATATATACATATATATTTTTATATATATATACATATATATA
>NW_026415528.1:0-569 GCF_001194135.2 Octopus bimaculoides | reverse complement strand
TTCGTTTATTCATTCGTTGGTTTATTCTTTCGTTAGTTCGTTCGTTCGTTAGTAGGTACGTACGTATGTACGTTCGTACGTATTTATCTACGTACGTACGTTGGTTCGTTTGTTCGTTTGTACGCATGTACGTACTACACACGTTGGTACGCATGTCCGTACGTACGTACGCACATCGTTGTTTCGTTAGATCGTTCGATCGTTCGTACGAACATTTGTTCGTTCGTTCTTTCATTCGTACATACGTAGGTACGTACATACGTTCGTTCGTTCGTCCGTTCGTTCGTCCGTTCGTTCGTAGGTATGTTTTTTCTTTAATTCTTTCGTTCGATCGTTCGTTCGTACATACATACGTACGCACGTACGTTCGTTCGTTCGTACTTACGTTCGTTCGTTCGTACGGACGTTTGTTCGCTAATTCTGTCGTTCGATCGTTCGTTCGTTCTTTCGTTCGTCTGTTCGTTCGAACGTAAGGTCGTTCGTGCGTTTGTATGTATTTACGTACGTATGTACGTTCGATTTTCTTTATTTCGTTCTTTAGTTCGTTTGTTCTTTCTTTCGTTTGTACG
>NW_026415527.1:0-248 GCF_001194135.2 Octopus bimaculoides | reverse complement strand
TATATATATATATTTATCTGACAGTCTTCTTTCAGTTTCTGTTTACCACATCCACTTATAAGACACTTGTCTAAGATGCTTCTTAGCTACATATCTGCACACACACACACACACTCATGTATATGAATAAATAAAATTCTGGTTAGCATTTTTATATTCACATTTATCATGCTAGTATTGGTTGGATGAGACCTATTGAGTAGTGTTCTAATCTTAACTTCTGCATAAAGCCTTTAACATCTCTTACT
>NW_026415526.1:0-639 GCF_001194135.2 Octopus bimaculoides | reverse complement strand
TTGTAAAATTTGTTTTATAAAAGTATATATTTAATATATATATATATATCTTTGTATACATATATATGTACGTACATATATATGTATGTGTGTATATACATACGGATACCTACTGGCTCACACACGAGCAAGTGATCCAATTTAATGCTGAAAAATTTCAAGTACTGCGCTATAAGATCACAAATGCTCAACATCCGGCATTTACAGGACCTAGAGGTACTGCAATCTCGGAGTCAGAAACAGTGAGAGACCTGAGCATCAGTATGTGTAACGATGCATAATTTCACATGCTCGTTACCAACTTGGCAGCGAAATACAGACAACTGGCGGAATGGATACTAATGACATTCAGGACAAGAGATCTGGAAGTCATGTTGACTCTATGGAAGACCTTTTTCCTCAGCTGCCTAGACTACTACTCTCAGCTGTGGTCACCACACAGTGTCAAGCTAACAACGGAGCTTGAAGCAATCCAGCGTCACTACAATAAAAAGATTGCTACAGTCCAACGGATGAACTATAGGGAGAGGCTGAAAAAACTACGACTCTACTCCCTATAGCGCAGATGTGATAGATATGTTATAATTTACATGTGGAAAATACTGGAAGGGCTAGTACCCAATTTTGGCATCAAGTGTT
>NW_026415525.1:157-463 GCF_001194135.2 Octopus bimaculoides | reverse complement strand
ATACTTACGTACGTACGTACCTATGTACATACTTACCTACGTACATACTTTCCTAAGTACGTAAGTACGTACGTACATACCTACCTATGTAAGTACGTACCTACGTGCATATTTACCTACGTACGTACATACCTACATACATATTTGCCTACGTACTTACGTACCTACGTACATATTTACCTACGTACGTACGTACCTACGTACATATTTACCTACGTACGTACCTACGTACTTACTTAGGTACGTACGTACCTAAGTACATACTTACCTACGTACATACTTACCTACGTACGTACATACTTACCT
>NW_026415525.1:0-147 GCF_001194135.2 Octopus bimaculoides | reverse complement strand
ACATACTTACCTACGTACGTACATACTTACCTACGTACGTACGTACTTACATACTTACCTACGTACGTACGTACTTACATACCTACGTACGTACCTACATATATACCTACGTACGTACCTGCATATATACCTACGTACGTACCTGCA
>NW_026415523.1:0-305 GCF_001194135.2 Octopus bimaculoides | reverse complement strand
ATGATGATGATGATGATGATGACGACGATGGCGATTATGATAATAATATCCAAAATGATATTTATAATACGAATAAGCGATAAGGATGAGAGCGATAATAATAATAATGTAGTTTAATGATAATGACGTTAATGATAATGGTGATAAAGTGATAATGTTGCTTGGTGATAGATAATATCTTGAAGTTACGCAGTGAGTATTGGGATTAGTTTTCCTGATGGGAAAGGAAATGGAGAGGAGGAAGATGGTGGTGGTAGTGGCGATGGTGGTGGTAGTGGCGATGGTGGCGGTAGTAGTAGTAGTAG
>NW_026415522.1:0-355 GCF_001194135.2 Octopus bimaculoides | reverse complement strand
TATATATATATATATATATATATATATATGTATTTATAAATATATATATAAGGAATTGCTTATTCCATTCTCCTTGGTTACAATTGTAAAACCACAGCGGATCTTTGTGGATTTTCAGGCATGAGTTTGATATGACAAACAGTCCCCGAATTTTCATGTCTGATGGTCTGGACAGATGAAAGATAACACTCAAATAGTAATTTCAGCTGTAAATTAATGAAAATTATTACGTAACTCCTACTCTTTTGTCAAAATGTACATATATATGTATAGCGAACAACTGTATATATATGTATATATATATCATTTTTCATAGAAAACTATGTAATCGTTACCAATATAGCAGGAGATTTCA
>NW_026415521.1:0-435 GCF_001194135.2 Octopus bimaculoides | reverse complement strand
ATTTATATTTCAGAGGGAGAAGAGAAAGGCGATGTACAAATTAAAGAAATAAAAAGGGGGGTATGAAAGGATGAAGGACTCTTGCGCTATCGCAGAAATCGTAGAGAATCCATCCATACTAGTATTTGTTTTTCTTGCTTCTTTTCATTTCTTTTCGTGGGAGTTGTGTGTTTTGAATATCTGTATGATTACATCATTGAAACTAATGATGTCATCATCATCGTTGAATAATGAGCTGTTGTTGGAATGGCGTCGCTAATGGTAGAAACAGATGGTTGTAGGAAGCGGTGTATTACTGCTGTCGGTGTTGATGCTGAGGTTTAGAGGAGGTGGTGGTGGTGGTTATAATGGCAATGGTGTTGGTAATGCATACGCATTTATAAATACACACACACACACACACACACACAAACACACATATATATATACATATAT
>NW_026415520.1:0-420 GCF_001194135.2 Octopus bimaculoides | reverse complement strand
AGTCCTCAGTCAAATCGTCCAACCCATACTAGCATGGAAAGCAGACGTTACATGATGATGATGATGATTTAACTTACTTTCCAAAATATATTTTTTAAGGTTTCTCTTTTGCATCCTTATTTGTACCCTTGTCTCCCCCCCCCCATAACTCTTGTATAATATTTACTGGATTTAATTTATAGTTTTGATTGTTTCAAAGAAGTTAAACAACAGCAGTGATTTTTTTTTTTTGTTTTTGGTTTATCCAATCAATATTTTTTTTACTGCTTTTGCTGTCTTTTCTAATTTCTCTTAATTTGATTTTAATATCTTGCATTTTTGACATTTTTGTTTGCTATCTATGACTGTTATTAGTATGTAAATGGTTTTGATAGTTGTCATAGAGACTTTAGTCTCTCTCTATCACCATTTCAACAGCAT
>NW_026415519.1:0-515 GCF_001194135.2 Octopus bimaculoides | reverse complement strand
GATCAACTGGAACCCTCGACGTCGTAAGCGACGGTGTGCCAACAACAACAGCTTCTTTTAGCAGGGTTCCACACGGTTTCTATTTAACCAGTTTTACTCCCAATACTTTGGCCACCTGACAGATTAACTACTAAGTCACTCACAGACGTGCTCCATCCTTTGTTGTCCGGACATTCTGTGTCTCCTCTCTCTGCCTTTTCTACTCATACTATAAGGCTTCTGCTCCTTGCAGCTAGCTTAGCTCACCTCACCTCCTATAAAACGTTCCCATTCCACTTGCCTCTTCTATTCTTATCATCTCTCTAACGTCCACCACCACCACCACTGCCGCCGCCGCCACCACCACAATGACAACTGAGTGCATACATTGTAACGCAAGGAAGTGGCCTAGAGAGACACTTGCACTGTGCTACTAGCAGTTGAGACCTACGTAATCTAGATGTGGGTTTTAAATTTCATTATTTTCTTTAACCCGGACATCAGCGGGTATATATATATATATATATATATATATA
>NW_026415518.1:1545-1871 GCF_001194135.2 Octopus bimaculoides | reverse complement strand
CCTTGAAAAGGGTCACACCGTGACAAGGCTGTATTATTCTCAGCTACTGAAATGCCTCCGAGAAGCAATCAAAGGGAAAAGGCCGGGAATGCTCACCAAGGGAGTCCTTTTTCATCACGACAATGCTCCAGCCAACACCTCAGTGGTTGCCATGGCAACAGTTCGTGATTGTGGATACGAACTTGTTCCCCATCCGCCTTACTCGCCAGACGTAGCCCCTTTTGACTTTCATTTATTCCCATAAATGAAAAAAGCCCTGGCTAGTCGCCATTTTGCCAGTGACAATGACGTCATAGATGCTGTAGGAAGTTTCTTGGAGTCTCAAA
>NW_026415518.1:0-1060 GCF_001194135.2 Octopus bimaculoides | reverse complement strand
ATATATATATATATATATAACGATCGTGTATTAAGCACTGACAATGGTAAACTAAAGTTTTTTATGAATAATAATGTAAGTTATAATTCCAATAAACAGGATAGTTTATGGTTCATTGTTCCATATGGGAAACAAATTAAATCAAATTTAGTTAGTTTATTTAGGAATGTAGTTAGTAAATATTTTCCTAAAAACTCACATTACTATAAAGTCATTAACGCGCATAAGGTAAGGGTCGGTTTCTCTAATACCAAAAATTTAACCCAAATTATCGCCGCTCATAACTTTAAACTTTTATCCTCTAATTCTAGTCATGATTCTATTGATATAAATATAGATAGCAATGATAATACTACTAGAGACACTGTTCAAGATAATTTCCAAGATAAAAAGGTTACTAATAGTACCAATAATAATTGTAGCAAATTAATAGAAATTTCTGAAGATAATCCTAATAGAATTAGATTCCTAAGTGCAAATGCTAAAACTAAGAACATTGTATATTGGTGTAATGTTTTAACGGATAAGAAGATTTGGAGTTATATTGGCGCTTCGTCACTTGAAGTCTCGAGAAGAATTTCCAATTATTACTCGACATTTAGAGATAGGAATAAAGAAAATAGTACGGCGCTCAGTAGTTTAATTTGGCAATTGAAAGACGAGAATAGAGGTTACTCTCTCGAATGGTTGATAATAGGTAAATAGTTTCCGTACGACAAGGGCAGAGATAGCTGTTCTTTATGTAACTTGGAGTTATTTTTCATACTTTCTTCCAAGGGTGACTTAATTAATAAAATTACATTTAAACTTTTCAGATGCCTGCATATGTATAGATATCCATTTGCATTCTATGAATAGGAAATATATACTTTATTTGAATTATGTTTTTTTGCATGGCTATGAGAGCGTATATGTATGTATGTATACATATATATGTGTGTATGTGTGTATGTGTGTATATATGTATATATATGTATGTGTGTATGCATGTATATATATGTGTATGTATGTATATATGTATATATATATATGTGTATATATGTGTATGTATATATATATA
>NW_026415517.1:0-282 GCF_001194135.2 Octopus bimaculoides | reverse complement strand
TCTCTCGGTGCTTCAATGTTTATCTATTGTCGGAATAGTGTATTAACTAGGAATTAGACTGAAGAGCAAATCATATCGATATTTATCTAGCTTGTGCAATATGTATGTCTGATGCAAATATACAATCTTCGTATCATGACAATCGCATTGGTTTCAGTTTCTATGAGTTCTTTCTTCTTTCTGTAGTTTTTCGTTTTTATATTTATAGCATTGCGTACTTTCCATTCGTTTTTTTTTCCTGCTTTTTATTTATCCCTCCATTTTTCTTTCGTTATCTTTGTT
>NW_026415516.1:0-344 GCF_001194135.2 Octopus bimaculoides | reverse complement strand
GCCGCCTAGCCAAGGGAGATAACCTACTTATAGGAAAGCCCTATAGAGAGTTGGGGTCTACTGAATAGCAATGAGGAACAGGGTTGTGAGGACAGGATTGGGGAGTGAGAGCTAGGCATAGTGTATGAAGGAGGAAATGTGAGGAAGAGAAGAGATTTGTGTGAAGATGTAGATTGGTTTGTTGGGGTAGGGTGAGTGAAGTTTTCTTGTTACGTGTGGATGGAACACACAGGTCAGGGGGCAAGCAGACAGCAATGATACAGTGGCACAGGGCCAAGAGGACAGTATTGGGGGGTGAGAGCTAGGCATAGTGTATGAAGGAGGAAATGTGAGGAAGAGAAGAG
>NW_026415515.1:0-729 GCF_001194135.2 Octopus bimaculoides | reverse complement strand
TATATATGTATGTATGTACGTATGTATGTATGCATGTATGCATGTATATACTGACAGATGGAGTTACCTAAACCATCCGAACAATGGAGTAGGTGCTGCTGACGAGTCTGGAATCAGCGGTTGGAGCCGGTTCAGTTCTCCTAGCTTTGCTCTTGGGGCTGTTACCTCGTCTGTCAGCGTATATAAACCTCGGGATACATGCAGTATAGGTTTTTAACTTATATTTCTTGGAGTATAGGTGCATTTTGGCATCCCCATTTTCAATTAGTTAAATTTTAAATTTTGGTCCATGGCGCCTAACTGCTTATATAAATTATAGGTATATACATATTTGTTTATGTGTCTGCATGAATATATGAATGCTTATGGAGGACGGTACACGCAATCGCATTTAATATCATAATTTAACTAATAAGAAAAATAATAAACACATTTTACAGAACGCGAGGGAACGCAACTCTCGAAGCGAGCCTCCTAAAACCAGACTCAGCTGAATATCATACGATTTTGTAATTAGTGCACAAGATGCACTGTTTCCTCTTCAGTACACGCATAGTCAAGACATATGAAAATAAACAAACATCAACATACCAGACGAATACCACACGTATCCATCATAGTACATGGAAATTGTTTATACCTATATATCTATTTTAGAGGCGGGCTTTTCGAAATGCATCTCGGTACACGTGTTTGTTCAGAATAAAATTAAGCACTGAATATATTCTG
>NW_026415514.1:0-215 GCF_001194135.2 Octopus bimaculoides | reverse complement strand
TTAATGATAATTGATGATAATTGATGATGATTGATGATGATTGATGAGGATTGATGATCATTGATGATGATGATGATTGATGATGATGATCGATGATGATGATTGATGATTGATGATGATTGATGATCATTGATGATGATTGATGATGATTGATGATGATTGATGATGATTGATGATTTGTGATGATGATGATGATGATTGATGATGATGATGAT
>NW_026415513.1:0-593 GCF_001194135.2 Octopus bimaculoides | reverse complement strand
TTATTATTATTATTATTATTATTATTATTATTATAAAGGCGTTGAGCTGGCAGAATCATTACCACACCGATAAAACGCTTAGCGGATTTTTTTTTTCTCCCGTATTTACGTTCTGAGTTCAAATTCTGCTGATGTCGACTTTGCCTTTCATGCTTTCGGGGTCGATAAGTACCAGTTGAACACTGGGGTCGATGTAATCAATTTTGCCCCCTCCTCAAAATTTCAGGCCTCGTGCCTATAATAAAATGTATTATTATTATTATTATTATTATTATTATTATTATTATTGCAATTGTTATTAATGATAATTATCATATTTTTGTTATTATTTTCCTAATAATGTTTATTGTTATTGTTGTTTTACTTAATGTCGCTGTTATCAATCTATGTTCGTTATATTTTGAGTTGTGTGTTTTGCTACTTTATATTAAAAGTTAGGCAGGAATATTATAGCCACTGGTTTCTTGATAAGTATATTCCAAACAGGAACCATATTTAGAAACACGAATTTAAAACAAATTGAGTAATGATTCAAATCAAGACAATAAATTTTAAATGTTATGCATGTATATATTTATATGTGTAGATATATA
>NW_026415512.1:0-298 GCF_001194135.2 Octopus bimaculoides | reverse complement strand
CTAGCATGGAAAGCGGACGTTAAACGATGATGATGATGATGAATGTGAATTAATAATCGTTACATTTGACAGAGTAACCTGAATGCTAAAGGGTTAAACAGACATTTGGAACATGAAATTTTGATGGAAGGTTTTTATTTAGATTACCCCAGCCCTTTAGCATATGGATTACTTTGTCAAATGTAATACTTCACCCGTTATTTTGAATTTACCATGTTCAAGAGGGAGGCTATCAATATTTGTTTGTAACTGTACTCTTTTACTTGTTTCAGTCATTTGACTGCAGCCATGCTGGAGC
>NW_026415511.1:0-284 GCF_001194135.2 Octopus bimaculoides | reverse complement strand
ATATATATATATATATATACATACACGCACACATACATATATATGTAAATGTTTGTGTGTATGTGTTTGTTCTCCCCATCATCGCTTATGTACCCGTAACTTAGCAGTTCGGCAAAAGGGGCCGATAAAATAAGTACTAGGCTTATAAAGAATTAGTCCTGGGGTCAATTTGTTCGAGTAAAGGTGAAGCTCCAACATGGCCGCAGTCAAATGACTGAAACAAATGAAAGATTAAAAGAGTTCCATATTCTTTTGGTACTCTGCATATATATATATATATATAT
>NW_026415510.1:0-276 GCF_001194135.2 Octopus bimaculoides | reverse complement strand
ATCCAAATTGACACAATATTTACAAGGTAGAAGAGACACTGGATAGATGTATAGAATAACAATGCCTTCCTAAGTCTTACTGATACCAAACATAAAGAGAGTAAGTTTATTCCAAATAGAAGCAGAAGAGCTACCAGCATTCCAGTTTTACAGTGTTATGACAGCACAATTAAACAATGTAAAGATAGGGAAAGTAGCTGGTCTCTTGGGACTAAATATTTAGAAATTTGGAATATCCATGGGTTATTAGAAAGTTGATTAAGAATAGGATTAACT
>NW_026415509.1:0-592 GCF_001194135.2 Octopus bimaculoides | reverse complement strand
ATTATTATTTATATTTTATTTTAGACCTGACGAGTGACTATATTTTTGAAAAGATTTAATTGTAGATCAATTTGATTATTAATTGAATTATTAATTGAATTGGTTTTATTAGTTATCTATTTGAAAATATAGCCATGAAACATGCGTAGTCATTTTTATAGCATTTACTAGTTAATATTTTATGTACTTTATTGATTTTCAGAATAAGGCTTTATGATATATTTATTTTCTAGAGGGTGTGAATTACATTCTTCATTATTGAATTATTTAATAGTGGTTTTTCTCTAAATTATATACATATATTTTATATTGGGAAATTTGATGCTAAATTAAATTTTTCCCTGTAAGTTTTGGATTTTATTCCCTATTATTATTATACACACACACACACACACATATATATACATATATCAGGGGCATGCGGTGATCTGGCTGGGGAAGCAATGACCAAAATTTTAAATGATGATGATGATGATGTGTGTATGTGTGTGTGTGTGCGTGTGTGTGCGTGTGTGTGTGTGTGCATACATATATGTATATGCATGTATGTATATATACATATATATGTATGTATATATATATGTATATATAT
>NW_026415508.1:0-786 GCF_001194135.2 Octopus bimaculoides | reverse complement strand
ATATATATATAGTTCTATATGTTTGTATCTATAGGTATGTATATATCTGAGAAATGAAATCTTGTGTATGTCAGCGCGCGCACCTGTATCTAAGATTATATGTATATTTAAGTGTACATGTGTGTATATATATATGTACATTATATATGTATACTTGTATCTATATCTTAGTACATATGTATCTCTAAGTAGAGACATCCGTGTGTCTGTGTATGCATGTGTGTGTACCTATATCTAAGTTTATATGCATATCTAAGCATACATGTATATGTGTATGTGTATATATGTGTATGTATCTATATTTAAATATATATCGGTGAATCTATATCTGTGTATGTATGTATCCATGTGTATATGACAACACATGTGTATGTAGCTATTCTTAAATATGTTTGTAAGTGTATTAATGTGTGTGTATGTATGTGTGTGTAAATTTATTTGTGTATAGTTTTACAAGACTCGTGTTAGCGTGTACGTGAGTGAGAGAGAGAGAGAGAGACAGAGACAGAGAGTGACTCCCACTCTTTTATGATAGGAAGATGTGGGTTGCTGTGTGGGTGGTGGTGGTGGTGGTGGTGGTGGTGGTGGACGTTTTAGTAGGTGGAGGAGGGGCGTTGAGGGTGGGTGCAGCCACATGTAATATAGGTGGGTCACTGTTACATTACAATAATAGTAGTAGTAGTAGTAGTGGTTGTAGTAGCCAGTGGATTACGGCAACAACTACAAACACATACGCATACCAAGATTCATACCTACCTACCTACATACATATACACATACATTAAT
>NW_026415507.1:0-463 GCF_001194135.2 Octopus bimaculoides | reverse complement strand
GGTTGCTACATCCTCTGGAAAAATTATTATATATATATATATATATATTTTTTTTATACACACACACACACATATATATATATATATTTATTTAGATATATATTTATATCTACCTATATATATATATATTTATATATATATCTATGTATATTTATGATTCTGTTTTTAGCTGTTAATTCAGTGTGTGTTTGTGTGTGTGTGTGTGTGCGTGTGAGTGTGTGTCTGTCTGTGCGTCTATGTGTGTGTGTCTGTGTGTGTGTCTGTGTGTGTGTGTCTGTGTATTTATTCATTTATGCATAACGAAAACTAACTCTGTTTTTGTAATATCTCGAAGCACACCCATAAATCTACAGCTTTTTCAATCCAAATAGGTTTCTTCAACCCACTATTTACGCATTGTTATTTATAAATTTATGTGGTGAGAATGGATGAGGATAGCTGCCTGAAAAAGTGCCACACCCTA